>NW_020438920.1:150305-170363 GCF_000699045.2 Agrilus planipennis | reverse complement strand
GGAATAATAAAGAATTATTTAAAAAATTTATAGAGGATATAATTATAAAATTAATTAATTAGCTTTAATATAGGTAACAATTTAAAAAACAATTTACATATTTATATTAATTCAACAGAAGACTAATTTTATCAACAATATTCGCTAAATTGAAAATACCGAAATGTGAAACTGTGTCACAAACAAATAGAAGACAATAAAATTTGTGAAATGGACAAACAAAACACGATCCTAACTTATAAGTTCCGTCTTTACAGAAAATGATAAAAGCAATAAATACTTTTCTTTTGAAAGTATTGAATAAGGTGTATTTTGCAGACCTGTGTTATATAGTAATTTATTGCTACTGAGAGACTGGCTTTATCGTTGTAATTTTTTTTAAAGGTGGTTGTAGTTTGCATGGTCTTCGGAATCGGGATATTTGCTGCAGTAGTTTTCTGGATTAGGAGATGCAAGTAAGTACAAATGTTATCGTACAGAATGTGCCAAAACTAGGGGACATTTGACCATCGAACAGGAATTTTTTCTTAAAGGTTGACATAATAGTAGCTGTGATGTTATCATCATCATGAGGTCGTCAGTCCTAAAAACTGGTTAGATACGCACCTCCACTCCTTCCTATTCTGAGCTAATTTTCGCACTTCCCTAAAACTAGAATAACCACATCCTTAACTATTTGCGTATAGTAATCTAATATAGGTCTACCTTTACTTCTCTTAACTCCTGTTGCTGCCTCTAATATGTCTGACTAGCCCTTCATGCCTGAGAAGGTGTCCTACCAACCTATCTCGCCTATTTCTTATTGACTTCCACCCTGTTCAGTTATTCTTTTTAATACCTCTTTATTTCTAATCTTCTCTATCTTTTGAACGCATCTAACATTTTCTTACCGCCACGCTCACCGTCAATGTTTCGCACCCGTACAGCGCCGTGCTCCAAACATACACCGTTAACAATCTTTTTCGAATTTCTAAATTAACCGTTTGCGAGCATAGAAGTGACTTCTTTTTATTGAAAGCGACTCTACCCTGCGCTATCTTCTGCTTTATCTTCATCAGTGAATTCTTGTTTTTAAGTCACTTGTTTGCTCGTCATTTGTACTTTTGATTTGATTTTGAGGCGCACAGGAACTATGTAAAATGATAATAGAATAATTGCTGTATCTAAACGTAAATCTTCATACCAACGCGTTTATTAATAATAATAAGTTTATGTATTCTCAACTATCATATTATTAAGCAAAATCATAAACACATGTCAATTTCTCAAAATGCTAACACAAAATAATTTTTAATGTTTGTACTTGTAAATAATAGACAATATTACGAACAGGTATATTTTATAATCACTTATTGAAAAGAATCATAGTCATCGGAAGTTAATTTAATCGTTACCTTTAACGTTGACGTTACTCGTTACTAATCATAAAGTGGACTCCAAAAATAGATACTCTCATTGAAGTATCTACCTACTTGTGTATATTCAGGTTAATTAGTTGCTAATACCTAATAAAGTAAAAAAGTGCCGTTAAATTATGGAAGGATATTTATAACTTTTTAGTTAATTTTCACAGAAAATAAGTTTTCAAAATATTTTTTATGCCTTTTCATTTTTGTAATCATAACTTCTTTAGAAAAATCCATAAAAGTTTCTGAAAAACCATATCATTTTCTATTATTTTCCGTTTCATAGAATTTCATTTGTCATAGCTTTTAATTTTTTTCCGTTAGGGTATTCGATTATTTATATCATTTAAACATCGCATTTGTGCTGTCTTTTTATCAAATAATTAAAAAAATGTTTTGTAAAAGCCGCGTTAACGTTAAATATTATCATAATTGAAAATCATTAAAAATATAAACAAAAGATAAGATTCAATCGCATTGTAATCATCACCACGTCTTTATTTAATAAAGTATTGGAAGCCTATGTGCTCGATTTAACTATGCTTATTAAATTATAAGTCAGTGGCCTCAAGACACTGATAATTACATTTTAAAAAATCAAAGAAACCCAGAAGCCTTACAATTTACTGCCCGATACAAATTCCTAACGTAATTAAATTACTTACTTAGTAAATACAATTCGAACAAAAAAAAAGGGAAACCTCAGTCCAATGTAATCCATTCGAATATTCAGTAGTTTTTACAACTCTTGCTATTGGTGTTTAATACAGTTTCGAAAATGTTCAATATTTACCAAAATATTAAACCGAAAGAAGAGAAAGATGAAGAAATGGTGATAGGACACGACCGGTTTTGTCAAAGAAGACCGTCCAGGTCAAGTTATCGACGAAAAAGACGTATGAGTAGAAGAGCTCAAAGTGCTACCGAATTTTCTAAAGCTTCCTTAAGTGCCGCCCAAAAACGTGTTGCCTTCAGAGCGCGAAGTCAAAGTTCGGATGATAAGAATGATAGTTCTACCCAAAGCACTTCAATGAGCGTTGAGTCTATAATTAAACTATTTTCTTCCAAATCAGGGTAAAAACTAACAATATGTCTGTAATTATTAAGGATTTGTGAATACATTAGTTAATTAATTTTTGAGTTTACTTTGCCCACTACAGATATATCCCAAAGTAATGAGAAAAAACTGTTGCTGCTTTCATACCCTCGCCGGGAACCGAACCCGGGCCTTTGCTTTTTCGCACCAGTACTCTACCACTAAGCTACGAAGAGGTGACGGTAATAACACCGGCGGTACGTATAGGTAGCTTAGTAATAGAGTACTGGTGCGTAAAACCAGTAGCTCTGGTTCAATTCCCGGCGAGGGAATGACACCAGCAACAATTTTTTTCTCAATTTAGGGAATCTGTAATGGGTAAATTCACTAATACTACAATGATGTGTGAATACTTCACTACTTTGAAACATTCTCCACTCCTTTCGTGTCATTTACATTTTTCTTGCGAATTATTCAGTATATAATTATGGAACATGTATCTATCTATGCCCGGCAGAAATGATTTCTTTCTGTTTTCAATATTATTTTGGATATAAAGATTTGTTTTCAGTGAGTTCGTAACAGAAGGAGTACTTTACCTTCGTGGTACGGTTGATATTTTATTTGAGGGTGTTCGATTCAATACTTGCAGATATCTTCAAATAAGTATTAAGTTAATAAGTTTATAGTCATAATTGCTTGATGAAATAATTCGATATTTTTAGTGAAAATCTCCAATATTTTATTTTAATTAATATTATTCATCTTCATCTGTATGTATCATTCCTCCTAATAGTTCCCCCACTATACATTAATAGATGATTATTATCGATCTATGGATCACTTTTAGGCAACCTTATATACAGCCATGTTCGTAACGTTGCCTACAATTTTATCCACTGGAAGAATATATTCAACATAATAATAGTTATTCTACGAAATCAATCTTATTAGTTACTATAATAAAAAATACTTCTTTTTCTAGCACTTTTTTAATCTTTTATATCTTTAAGATCCTCAGTTCCCCGCCATGAATACAGTGCTCTAAGGACCGACAGTGGTAGTGAACGTCACAAGTTAGAGAAACAGATTCGAAATGGTGTATTTTCAATTTGTAAGGAATTTCTGTCCATGAGCGATCGTTATGAATTTCGAACGCAACTCGGTGACATAGGATCAAGAGCAGACAAACACTGGTATTGCTTACAATTTTTTTTTCCTCTTCAAGACCAAAAATTAAAATTATTGTTACAGGTTTATAGTTCAAGACACTGAGCTTGGCGCGGAAAGATTACTCAGTTTAGTAGGCCTGCCATCAACGTGTCCAATAACACCCAGCCCCGAAACTAGACGGACTTTTTTGTCTCTTTTCAGAGGGCTGCAGCATCCTTACATCCATCCAATTTTAGATTTAGAGTTTTGGGACTCGCAGGTCGCTCTCATAAGTCCACTGAATTTAACGGGCAGTTTGAAAGATCTGATATATGGGACTTATTGGCATGACGACTGGGAGTTGAAAAGCAATAAAAAGGGAATTGGGCTTCCCCTTTGGCAGGTAAACATCTAATTTTAATTGAGATATTCTTCATACCTCACTTAACGTTAGTGAGAAATTTCACCTTACAAAAGTTTTCAAATTTCATTATTTTTTTAATTTTACTTTTCATATTATTATCGGGTTTAGGTGTATTCAGACCAGAAAAGTATTGGTGACCCTTTCTCTTCCCCTTTTAGTTAAATTTTCGCTTACACTTTAACGGAATATTCCCAAAAGGAGAATATCCTTGGGGTGTCGCGGTTGATCGCCTACTAAGGATGTGAATAGCACTTCTTATCTCCTTGTCATAAAATTGACCCATTTTATTCCCATGGTTACACAGTTTTGCAGTGATCTGTGAGGATTTCCACAACAGTTCTGTCTTTTTGACGATTCTCAAGGGAGATGAAAGCTTTTATCTCACTACATCCTAATTGTGTTTCCCGCTCCCTGCAAAGTTTTGAAGTACCCATCTTGCAATTTCTCGCTTAACTGGTAGTGATAAGCAAGGCAAGACCAAGATCAAGACTGTCCTAGTTTTGGTATTGGTTTTGGTCTTGATGAAATACTTCTAGTCCTGCTCTTGGTCTTGGTATTGCGTATTAAGTCTTGGTCTTTTTCATTTAATCTGGTACTTAATACGACCCCAACTTCTTATTTGTTCCCAGTTTGTTCTTCTTGAGATGTTATCTTGTCATTTTGATTTGTAGGTCCAACGCTTGAGTCGGCAAATCTTAGAAGCCCTAATGTTTCTTCGTGATCGCAGTTTCCCTCCATTTTATTGTTTACATTCCGGAAACGTAATTTTACAAAACGGAGTTGCTCGCTTGGCTGGCCTAGAAAATCCATTCCTTGGAGTGACACCTCGCTCTCCCAACGTACCCGACATTCCCGCATTTGGACATCTCCTTTTCGAAATGGCCGCAGGCTACGAATTACCATCGCCACCCAGTCCGGCCCATTTACAACTCGAGCTTGAAAGAGTGCCTAAAGTAGTTGAAGTCATACGTCTTATATTTCAAAATAGCGTCCATATTACTTTGGAAGACATTTTGGCTTGTGACCTTTTTAGGGGAGTTGAATTAAGGGAACTGAGAGGCGTGAATGGATTCCAGGGTCGGTTCAGCCCCGATGTTGTACAGCTTTTGGATGCAGTAAAGAAGCCATCCACGACAATAAGAAGGTACGTGTTTCAGTTCATTTAAAAAAAAAATATCGAGATTTATATTTGCCTAAAGAAAGTAAGGTCGTGATTGGAAGAAAATGGACGAAATGGTCCTGAGATGGGTTGNATCACTTAACAGTTTCCTTATAAAATTTGTTAAGTACCAAAATCCTTGTTTGACGCCAAAATTAGAATAGAGACGTACAAAATGCAACATAACCTTTGGAATGATTTTCAAACAGTGAAAACAAATTTTGTTAAAAATATATTATAATTTTGTAGGAGTTTGTATAATTCTCTCATCGGAAAATCTAGGTTTTATAGTTTAGATATTTTCAATTATTAGTAGATATACTTAATATCGCGGCAGATGGAAAAAATGTACAATATCCCTCTTATACATCACTTAACAGTTTCCTTATAAAATTTGTTAAGTACCAAAATCCTTGTTTGACGCCAAAATTAGAATAGAGACGTACAAAATGCAACATAACCTTTGGAATGATTTTCAAACAGTGAAAACAAATTTTGTTAAAAATATATTATAATTTTGTAGGAGTTTGTATAATTCTCTCATCGGAAAATCTAGGTTTTATAGTTTAGATATTTTCAATTATTAGTAGATATACTTAATATCGCGGCAGATGGAAAAAATGTACAATATCCCTCTTATACATCACTTAACAGTTTCCTTATAAAATTTGTTAAGTACCAAAATCCTTGTTTGACGCCAAAATTAGAATAGAGACGTACAAAATGCAACATAACCTTTGGAATGATTTTCAAACAGTGAAAACAAATTTTGTTAAAAATATATTATAATTTTGTAGGAGTTTGTATAATTCTCTCATCGGAAAATCTAGGTTTTATAGTTTAGATATTTTCAATTATTAGTAGATATACTTAATATCGCGGCAGATGGAAAAAATGTACAATATCCCTCTTATACATCACTTAACAGTTTCCTTATAAAATTTGTTAAGTACCAAAATCCTTGTTTGACGCCAAAATTAGAATAGAGACGTACAAAATGCAACATAACCTTTGGAATGATTTTCAAACAGTGAAAACAAATTTTGTTAAAAATATATTATAATTTTGTAGGAGTTTGTATAATTCTCTCATCGGAAAATCTAGGTTTTATAGTTTAGATATTTTCAATTATTAGTAGATATACTTAATATCGCGGCAGATGGAAAAAATGTACAATATCCCTCTTATACATCACTTAACTTAGGCAACCTTATATACAGCCATGTTCGTAACGTTGCCTACAATTTTATCCACTGGAAGAATATATTCAACATAATAATAGTTATTCTACGAAATCAATCTTATTAGTTACTATAATAAAAAATACTTCTTTTTCTANAAAATCCTTGTTTGACGCCATAATTAGAATAGAGACGTACAAAATGCAACATAACCTTTGGAATGATATAAATAAGTGTTTTTTAATATTAAGGATCATTATTTCAGAAAATTACAATTGAAGTTATTGCAATACAAAAAAAAGAATCAAAGCAATTCATACAGGGACCGATTTCGTCCTTCTAATCCTTTCACTATCTGTAATTGTTTACTTAACCACAAATATACTGGGTGTCGTAATTTTGTATGCCATATACTTCTTCTATACATGTGTATGATAAAGTCAAGCAAGTTCATGTGTTTACTGTCCCGCACAGGCGCCATTATTCCGAACCAGACGACTTGGATCCTTGGTATTCGTAAATTGTTTATACTCGGTAAGAGCCACGAAATTTTTTTAATTAGAAGAAGTTTTCAGCTTGAGCGCAGCATATGAAATAAACAGCTATAAAATTAAGTAACTCTAGCTTTTATTTACTTATCATTACTTGCTTTTTGCAATAATATATAATTTGTTGGAAAACTAACTCTTGGCAAAACATAGCTGGATCGTCTATTAAGTGTTTTGCTAATTTGTTTGTTTAAACAAGTCACATGCGTTTTTAGAAATATTTAGTTTGCGTTACATCAATCTAAAAAATAATAAAAATAGCGACGTAGGGTAGATCGATAAAGAATAATATTTATGTACACCGTATTCCAAGAATGTCTACCATTCAAATCTTTGTCGAATAAGATATTTGGTTTGAATCCAGCGACTTCCTTATGTTGCTGTTAAAAACAGAGCAATCACACTAAAATGCACTAATTTCAATTGTTGTTAAAAGATAAACACACATTTAAAAATTTTTTGCCCTATGTTGAACAAAATGTATATATCAAAGTTAGCTAGCTAGCAAAGCAGATTAAAGGACAAAATATTCTTAGCTAAGAGAATAGCCCTTTCAAAATTTGAATAAACGTCGTGTATTTGAGGAGGAGGTACCGAACCTAAGCACATGAGTCAAACACAACACTTACCAAGTATTTTAGGGTTCTGCACCATAAAAGGAAAAAAGGAACCCTTATCACTTCGTTGTCCGTCTGTTCGTCTGTCGGTCAAGACCCATTTTCTCAGAAACGCGTGGCGGTATCATGTTGGTACTCATGTCTCTCACTGATACCGACAAGCTCGGCCATGTTGAATATTTGGTTAAGTTTTGACGGCTACTTTGCAAGCAACGTTTATCAGTGGTAAAAAAATGTTCTCAGAGGGCCGAGAAGATTGTGAACGACAAAGAACGTGCCCGATGTCCGAGCACGTCAACAACAGACGAAAACATTGATGAAGTGAAGAAAAGTGAAGTATTGACCAATAGTTGAATAACCGTTAGAGAAGTTGCAGAATACCTAAACATATAGATTAGCTCCTGCCATTCGATTTTTACCATTGATATGGGCATGAGACGGGTCGTCGCGAAATTCGTACCAAAATTCGCATTAACATTGCTAAGGAGCTGTTGGACTCCGTGACGACCCAAATTTGCTCCAGAGGGTCATAACTGGTGACGAAACATGGGTTTATGGTTATGACATGGAAATCAAAGCTCAATCGTTACAATAGAAGCATCCGCACGAGCCAAGACCGAAAAAATTAGGTCGAGTGTAAAGGTTTTGCTTACAGTTTTCTTCGATTGCAGGGGTGTGGTGCATCATAAGTTCTTGCCCTAGGATAGAACGGTCAATAAAGATTATTAGTTGCAAATTATGCACAATTTGCGTGAAGTAATCCGCCAGAAACGCTTGGATTTGTAGAAGAACAAAAATTAGCTTTTGCCCCTGTTCACACATCGTTGCATGTGCGTGAATTTTTGACCAAAAACAACACACTAATAATGCTGCAGTCACCGTATTCTCCAGATCTAGCCCTCTGTGACTTTTTCTTGTTCCCGAAACTGAAGAGGCCCATGAAAGAACGACGCTACGTTAACGATTAAGGAGATAAAAACGGCATCGAAGGAGGAGCTAAACAAGATCACGAAAAATGATTTTTTGAAGTGCTTTGAGGATTGGAAAAACGTTGGCACAAGTGTATAATATCTGGTGGGGATTACTTTGAAAGACCAATAATTCGGGATACTTTTTGAACAGACCTCCTTACAAGGAAATCAAAACCTACAGGAATCATGAAACTTGACAAGAAGAAATGTCTTATGCTACAAGTAAAAATAAAAAGAAAAACTTTTTAATTGTAATATTGTAATAGTGCGCTTTGGGGCCTGATTTTGGGGGAAAATTTAAATCATACTCGGAAAAGCGGGAAAAATCTTCAAGACTCAATTCCCTTCTCAGACGAACCATTTATAATAAATACCTACTAGTACAAGTTTATGGGGAACCCTCGGTTTTTTATTTTTTTTATCAGGTAAATAAATCATCGCGATCCACATGGCTCTAAATACCGTTTGAAAAATTTTCAGGACGGCAATTTTTATGGTAACTAGTCTGTCTTTGTCTATTAGCCGTAGCATCATCCTAAAATTAAGATAAGTTGGCTCTTATGATGGTGATGGTATATAAATACTAGAAATACATATAGCTCCATAGATAGTTGTAGTGAATGGAGATGCTTAAATTACATACAACGCTTGCGAAAAAAAATATTGATTATATACAGTTACTTAGTGTTAATAGCAATATAAAATGAATAGTCCATTTATGATTTCCACACTCTTATTACTTTGGGAACTGTTTCGCTATTTTGTGTAGGAGACCAGGGATGAAAGTAACAATTTTCACTTTTGACTCCAAATCATAAGTTACTAAAAATACCACAATTCTTGAACAAAGATATATTATTACTTCATCTTTTGACGTAAAAAGTTTTGTTAAAAAGGTTGTAGTTTTTGACCAAAACTAAATTATTTAGGAATCGGGATTTGTTACATGTGTCCCTACCCCTAGGGATAGAATATAAGCAAGTTGTTTAAGGAACATTTATTTATCAGCAGCGTTTATTTGAATTTAAGAACAATCTAAGTTAGTTAATAAACGAAAATCTCATTTTGACTTAAAATAATAGAAAATCTCTGCATAATTCTTACCATATAATTTGTCGTTCATTCGACAAAATAAAAAACTCTATATATATATACTAAATTTACTAATCAAATAAAAATTTAAACAAACATTTTTTCTACTGGTACGTGCTCCAGGATACAGGAACACTTATTTTAATTTAACATTCTTTATTTAAATTTAACAATTAGAGGAAACAAAATAAAACATAATGTAACATAAAAATTCTCTTCAAATAAATAATTTGTTAACTATTAACAAATATTCATTTAAATATATATATATTCAAAGAAGGTATTTATTAACTATTGCTAAATTTCAGGACTAAATTCTTCTATCAGTGTAGCTAAAGGATAAAAGTAACAAGTTGTTCTAAAATTCTCAAAATCTGACAAACCTGTGTTGTTATTTAGAATATCGATCAAGAACTTCGACCCTTAATAATAAAATATTAAAGATAAGTAATCAACCATCAATATTGGCGATCAAGGTTACAACTTATAAATACATGTACAAGATTAAAAAGAAATCAAAAACTTTCGACGTAATTTTCTGGCACCTACGAATTAAACACACAACCGATGGTCACATGACCGTGGACGCCACTGAAGTGAGAGGGGAGTGAAAAAACAACACTAACATGGCGGACAGGATCGTACACGTCGATTATAGGTTAATTTGTTAATTTCAACCCGCATTACATGCATCCCTGGTCTTTTCTACTTACATAATTTTATCATTTAATATTTGTATTTGTTCTTGTGTTTCGCTTATTTGGTTTTTCAACTTCAATTAATTTAATTTTAGCAAATACTTGTCAAAAAGATTGATATTTTAAAAACTAATGTAGTGAAAATAGTACAGCATTTATGAAACCGTTTCACCACCCTAACTTATTTATTTTTAGTTCTGACTCCTATATAATTTACTTCTAACTGATGATTATCAATCAATTGATCATTAATTTCCAAAATTTAAATAAGCGTAGTCAATAATTTGTAATATTGTAAATACGTATGTACATTAAATTTATTAAATGCTTTGTACAAATGTATGATATTTTCATCAGATCAATAGAAATCTTATTTCAAGTCTTACATTCTTTCGCAATATGAAGTGTGGAAATTATAAAGATAGTTTTAATGCGACATTAAATTGAAATGAGCCATCCATCAAGTAAAAGTAGATCCATCCATTAAGAATAATGTCATATTATATGTATTCAGTTGCTGATTCCTTTGCAGAAAAAGTGTCACAAGACAGCAGTCGTTTTGTCAACTTGAAGACATAGTAGAAGAAACTGAAGATAGCGACTGCAACGAAGTCCTGTCTACAGTCTGCAGATAGCAAAACTAAAGTTGCCAATTTATACACTTAAGTAATANTTAATTGTAATATTGTAATAGTGCGCTTTGGGGCCTGATTTTGGGGGAAAATTTAAATCATACTCGGAAAAGCGGGAAAAATCTTCAAGACTCAATTCCCTTCTCAGACGAACCATTTATAATAAATACCTACTAGTACAAGTTTATGGGGAACCCTCGGCAGATGGAAAAAATGTACAATATCCCTCTTATACATCACTTAACAGCATAAAGTATCCGGAATTTTTAAATTTTATGAGCTAAATTGCCGTAAATTATTTTTGCTTGTCTTGGTACACTTACATAGAATAGATATATATAAATTTATCAATATCCATATGGCATGCTGACTTCCTCATCAGTTGTCGATAAAGTTGTAGGTACATGTTTTGGTATGCTCCTCGATTTTGTATTTTAGAAAAAAATTTATAAGAGAATTTGCATCAAATTTTGTTATAAGAATGGATTAAAGTGCAAAAAATGTGTTAGATGTGTTGAACTTTGTTTTTGGTGATAAGGTCGTGGAAAAATAGAAGAAGAAAAGTGAAAGAAACGTTTTCAAGATAGTCGGGAAGATGCTGATGATGATAAGTGCGATGAGCGACTCAACCACTCAACACATCATTAACTTATAACAATGTCGAAAAAGTGAAAAAAATGATTGTGGATGATCGTCGAAAAAGTGAAAAAAATGATTGTGGATGATCGTCGAAAAAGTGAAAAAAANTAATATCGCGGCAGATGGAAAAAATGTACAATATCCCTCTTATACATCACTTAACAGTTTCCTTATAAAATTTGTTAAGTACCAAAATCCTTGTTTGACGCCAAAATTAGAATAGAGACGTACAAAATGCAACATAACCTTTGGAATGATTTTCAAACAGTGAAAACAAATTTTGTTAAAAATATATTATAATTTTGTAGGAGTTTGTATAATTCTCTCATCGGAAAATCTAGGTTTTATAGTTTAGATATTTTCAATTATTAGTAGATATACTTAATATCGCGGCAGATGGAAAAAATGTACAATATCCCTCTTATACATCACTTAACAGTTTCCTTATAAAATTTGTTAAGTACCAAAATCCTTGTTTGACGCCAAAATTAGAATAGAGACGTACAAAATGCAACATAACCTTTGGAATGATTTTCAAACAGTGAAAACAAATTTTGTTAAAAATATATTATAATTTTGTAGGAGTTTGTATAATTCTCTCATCGGAAAATCTAGGTTTTATAGTTTAGATATTTTCAATTATTAGTAGATATACTTAATATCGCGGCAGATGGAAAAAATGTACAATATCCCTCTTATACATCACTTAACAGTTTCCTTATAAAATTTGTTAAGTACCAAAATCCTTGTTTGACGCCAAAATTAGAATAGAGACGTACAAAATGCAACATAACCTTTGGAATGATTTTCAAACAGTGAAAACAAATTTTGTTAAAAATATATTATAATTTTGTAGGAGTTTGTATAATTCTCTCATCGGAAAATCTAGGTTTTATAGTTTAGATATTTTCAATTATTAGTAGATATACTTAATATCGCGGCAGATGGAAAAAATGTACAATATCCCTCTTATACATCACTTAACAGTTTCCTTATAAAATTTGTTAAGTACCAAAATCCTTGTTTGACGCCAAAATTAGAATAGAGACGTACAAAATGCAACATAACCTTTGGAATGATTTTCAAACAGTGAAAACAAATTTTGTTAAAAATATATTATAATTTTGTAGGAGTTTGTATAATTCTCTCATCGGAAAATCTAGGTTTTATAGTTTAGATATTTTCAATTATTAGTAGATATACTTAATATCGCGGCAGATGGAAAAAATGTACAATATCCCTCTTATACATCACTTAACAGTTTCCTTATAAAATTTGTTAAGTACCAAAATCCTTGTTTGACGCCAAAATTAGAATAGAGACGTACAAAATGCAACATAACCTTTGGAATGATTTTCAAACAGTGAAAACAAATTTTGTTAAAAATATATTATAATTTTGTAGGAGTTTGTATAATTCTCTCATCGGAAAATCTAGGTTTTATAGTTTAGATATTTTCAATTATTAGTAGATATACTTAATATCGCGGCAGATGGAAAAAATGTACAATATCCCTCTTATACATCACTTAACAGTTTCCTTATAAAATTTGTTAAGTACCAAAATCCTTGTTTGACGCCAAAATTAGAATAGAGACGTACAAAATGCAACATAACCTTTGGAATGATTTTCAAACAGTGAAAACAAATTTTGTTAAAAATATATTATAATTTTGTAGGAGTTTGTATAATTCTCTCATCGGAAAATCTAGGTTTTATAGTTTAGATATTTTCAATTATTAGTAGATATACTTAATATCGCGGCAGATGGAAAAAATGTACAATATCCCTCTTATACATCACTTAACAGTTTCCTTATAAAATTTGTTAAGTACCAAAATCCTTGTTTGACGCCAAAATTAGAATAGAGACGTACAAAATGCAACATAACCTTTGGAATGATTTTCAAACAGTGAAAACAAATTTTGTTAAAAATATATTATAATTTTGTAGGAGTTTGTATAATTCTCTCATCGGAAAATCTAGGTTTTATAGTTTAGATATTTTCAATTATTAGTAGATATACTTAATATCGCGGCAGATGGAAAAAATGTACAATATCCCTCTTATACATCACTTAACAGTTTCCTTATAAAATTTGTTAAGTACCAAAATCCTTGTTTGACGCCAAAATTAGAATAGAGACGTACAAAATGCAACATAACCTTTGGAATGATTTTCAAACAGTGAAAACAAATTTTGTTAAAAATATATTATAATTTTGTAGGAGTTTGTATAATTCTCTCATCGGAAAATCTAGGTTTTATAGTTTAGATATTTTCAATTATTAGTAGATATACTTAATATCGCGGCAGATGGAAAAAATGTACAATATCCCTCTTATACATCACTTAACAGTTTCCTTATAAAATTTGTTAAGTACCAAAATCCTTGTTTGACGCCAAAATTAGAATAGAGACGTACAAAATGCAACATAACCTTTGGAATGATTTTCAAACAGTGAAAACAAATTTTGTTAAAAATATATTATAATTTTGTAGGAGTTTGTATAATTCTCTCATCGGAAAATCTAGGTTTTATAGTTTAGATATTTTCAATTATTAGTAGATATACTTAATATCGCGGCAGATGGAAAAAATGTACAATATCCCTCTTATACATCACTTAACAGTTTCCTTATAAAATTTGTTAAGTACCAAAATCCTTGTTTGACGCCAAAATTAGAATAGAGACGTACAAAATGCAACATAACCTTTGGAATGATTTTCAAACAGTGAAAACAAATTTTGTTAAAAATATATTATAATTTTGTAGGAGTTTGTATAATTCTCTCATCGGAAAATCTAGGTTTTATAGTTTAGATATTTTCAATTATTAGTAGATATACTTAATATCGCGGCAGATGGAAAAAATGTACAATATCCCTCTTATACATCACTTAACAGTTTCCTTATAAAATTTGTTAAGTACCAAAATCCTTGTTTGACGCCAAAATTAGAATAGAGACGTACAAAATGCAACATAACCTTTGGAATGATTTTCAAACAGTGAAAACAAATTTTGTTAAAAATATATTATAATTTTGTAGGAGTTTGTATAATTCTCTCATCGGAAAATCTAGGTTTTATAGTTTAGATATTTTCAATTATTAGTAGATATACTTAATATCGCGGCAGATGGAAAAAATGTACAATATCCCTCTTATACATCACTTAACAGTTTCCTTATAAAATTTGTTAAGTACCAAAATCCTTGTTTGACGCCAAAATTAGAATAGAGACGTACAAAATGCAACATAACCTTTGGAATGATTTTCAAACAGTGAAAACAAATTTTGTTAAAAATATATTATAATTTTGTAGGAGTTTGTATAATTCTCTCATCGGAAAATCTAGGTTTTATAGTTTAGATATTTTCAATTATTAGTAGATATACTTAATATCGCGGCAGATGGAAAAAATGTACAATATCCCTCTTATACATCACTTAACAGTTTCCTTATAAAATTTGTTAAGTACCAAAATCCTTGTTTGACGCCAAAATTAGAATAGAGACGTACAAAATGCAACATAACCTTTGGAATGATTTTCAAACAGTGAAAACAAATTTTGTTAAAAATATATTATAATTTTGTAGGAGTTTGTATAATTCTCTCATCGGAAAATCTAGGTTTTATAGTTTAGATATTTTCAATTATTAGTAGATATACTTAATATCGCGGCAGATGGAAAAAATGTACAATATCCCTCTTATACATCACTTAACAGTTTCCTTATAAAATTTGTTAAGTACCAAAATCCTTGTTTGACGCCAAAATTAGAATAGAGACGTACAAAATGCAACATAACCTTTGGAATGATTTTCAAACAGTGAAAACAAATTTTGTTAAAAATATATTATAATTTTGTAGGAGTTTGTATAATTCTCTCATCGGAAAATCTAGGTTTTATAGTTTAGATATTTTCAATTATTAGTAGATATACTTAATATCGCGGCAGATGGAAAAAATGTACAATATCCCTCTTATACATCACTTAACAGTTTCCTTATAAAATTTGTTAAGTACCAAAATCCTTGTTTGACGCCAAAATTAGAATAGAGACGTACAAAATGCAACATAACCTTTGGAATGATTTTCAAACAGTGAAAACAAATTTTGTTAAAAATATATTATAATTTTGTAGGAGTTTGTATAATTCTCTCATCGGAAAATCTAGGTTTTATAGTTTAGATATTTTCAATTATTAGTAGATATACTTAATATCGCGGCAGATGGAAAAAATGTACAATATCCCTCTTATACATCACTTAACAGTTTCCTTATAAAATTTGTTAAGTACCAAAATCCTTGTTTGACGCCAAAATTAGAATAGAGACGTACAAAATGCAACATAACCTTTGGAATGATTTTCAAACAGTGAAAACAAATTTTGTTAAAAATATATTATAATTTTGTAGGAGTTTGTATAATTCTCTCATCGGAAAATCTAGGTTTTATAGTTTAGATATTTTCAATTATTAGTAGATATACTTAATATCGCGGCAGATGGAAAAAATGTACAATATCCCTCTTATACATCACTTAACAGTTTCCTTATAAAATTTGTTAAGTACCAAAATCCTTGTTTGACGCCAAAATTAGAATAGAGACGTACAAAATGCAACATAACCTTTGGAATGATTTTCAAACAGTGAAAACAAATTTTGTTAAAAATATATTATAATTTTGTAGGAGTTTGTATAATTCTCTCATCGGAAAATCTAGGTTTTATAGTTTAGATATTTTCAATTATTAGTAGATATACTTAATATCGCGGCAGATGGAAAAAATGTACAATATCCCTCTTATACATCACTTAACAGTTTCCTTATAAAATTTGTTAAGTACCAAAATCCTTGTTTGACGCCAAAATTAGAATAGAGACGTACAAAATGCAACATAACCTTTGGAATGATTTTCAAACAGTGAAAACAAATTTTGTTAAAAATATATTATAATTTTGTAGGAGTTTGTATAATTCTCTCATCGGAAAATCTAGGTTTTATAGTTTAGATATTTTCAATTATTAGTAGATATACTTAATATCGCGGCAGATGGAAAAAATGTACAATATCCCTCTTATACATCACTTAACAGTTTCCTTATAAAATTTGTTAAGTACCAAAATCCTTGTTTGACGCCATAATTAGAATAGAGACGTACAAAATGCAACATAACCTTTGGAATGATATAAATAAGTGTTTTTTAATATTAAGGATCATTATTTCAGAAAATTACAATTGAAGTTATTGCAATACAAAAAAAAGAATCAAAGCAATTCATACAGGGACCGATTTCGTCCTTCTAATCCTTTCACTATCTGTAATTGTTTACTTAACCACAAATATACTGGGTGTCGTAATTTTGTATGCCATATACTTCTTCTATACATGTGTATGATAAAGTCAAGCAAGTTCATGTGTTTACTGTCCCGCACAGGCGCCATTATTCCGAACCAGACGACTTGGATCCTTGGTATTCGTAAATTGTTTATACTCGGTAAGAGCCACGAAATTTTTTTAATTAGAAGAAGTTTTCAGCTTGAGCGCAGCATATGAAATAAACAGCTATAAAATTAAGTAACTCTAGCTTTTATTTACTTATCATTACTTGCTTTTTGCAATAATATATAATTTGTTGGAAAACTAACTCTTGGCAAAACATAGCTGGATCGTCTATTAAGTGTTTTGCTAATTTGTTTGTTTAAACAAGTCACATGCGTTTTTAGAAATATTTAGTTTGCGTTACATCAATCTAAAAAATAATAAAAATAGCGACGTAGGGTAGATCGATAAAGAATAATATTTATGTACACCGTATTCCAAGAATGTCTACCATTCAAATCTTTGTCGAATAAGATATTTGGTTTGAATCCAGCGACTTCCTTATGTTGCTGTTAAAAACAGAGCAATCACACTAAAATGCACTAATTTCAATTGTTGTTAAAAGATAAACACACATTTAAAAATTTTTTGCCCTATGTTGAACAAAATGTATATATCAAAGTTAGCTAGCTAGCAAAGCAGATTAAAGGACAAAATATTCTTAGCTAAGAGAATAGCCCTTTCAAAATTTGAATAAACGTCGTGTATTTGAGGAGGAGGTACCGAACCTAAGCACATGAGTCAAACACAACACTTACCAAGTATTTTAGGGTTCTGCACCATAAAAGGAAAAAAGGAACCCTTATCACTTCGTTGTCCGTCTGTTCGTCTGTCGGTCAAGACCCATTTTCTCAGAAACGCGTGGCGGTATCATGTTGGTACTCATGTCTCTCACTGATACCGACAAGCTCGGCCATGTTGAATATTTGGTTAAGTTTTGACGGCTACTTTGCAAGCAACGTTTATCAGTGGTAAAAAAATGTTCTCAGAGGGCCGAGAAGATTGTGAACGACAAAGAACGTGCCCGATGTCCGAGCACGTCAACAACAGACGAAAACATTGATGAAGTGAAGAAAAGTGAAGTATTGACCAATAGTTGAATAACCGTTAGAGAAGTTGCAGAATACCTAAACATATAGATTAGCTCCTGCCATTCGATTTTTACCATTGATATGGGCATGAGACGGGTCGTCGCGAAATTCGTACCAAAATTCGCATTAACATTGCTAAGGAGCTGTTGGACTCCGTGACGACCCAAATTTGCTCCAGAGGGTCATAACTGGTGACGAAACATGGGTTTATGGTTATGACATGGAAATCAAAGCTCAATCGTTACAATAGAAGCATCCGCACGAGCCAAGACCGAAAAAATTAGGTCGAGTGTAAAGGTTTTGCTTACAGTTTTCTTCGATTGCAGGGGTGTGGTGCATCATAAGTTCTTGCCCTAGGATAGAACGGTCAATAAAGATTATTAGTTGCAAATTATGCACAATTTGCGTGAAGTAATCCGCCAGAAACGCTTGGATTTGTAGAAGAACAAAAATTAGCTTTTGCCCCTGTTCACACATCGTTGCATGTGCGTGAATTTTTGACCAAAAACAACACACTAATAATGCTGCAGTCACCGTATTCTCCAGATCTAGCCCTCTGTGACTTTTTCTTGTTCCCGAAACTGAAGAGGCCCATGAAAGAACGACGCTACGTTAACGATTAAGGAGATAAAAACGGCATCGAAGGAGGAGCTAAACAAGATCACGAAAAATGATTTTTTGAAGTGCTTTGAGGATTGGAAAAACGTTGGCACAAGTGTATAATATCTGGTGGGGATTACTTTGAAAGACCAATAATTCGGGATACTTTTTGAACAGACCTCCTTACAAGGAAATCAAAACCTACAGGAATCATGAAACTTGACAAGAAGAAATGTCTTATGCTACAAGTAAAAATAAAAAGAAAAACTTTTTAATTGTAATATTGTAATAGTGCGCTTTGGGGCCTGATTTTGGGGGAAAATTTAAATCATACTCGGAAAAGCGGGAAAAATCTTCAAGACTCAATTCCCTTCTCAGACGAACCATTTATAATAAATACCTACTAGTACAAGTTTATGGGGAACCCTCGGTTTTTTATTTTTTTTATCAGGTAAATAAATCATCGCGATCCACATGGCTCTAAATACCGTTTGAAAAATTTTCAGGACGGCAATTTTTATGGTAACTAGTCTGTCTTTGTCTATTAGCCGTAGCATCATCCTAAAATTAAGATAAGTTGGCTCTTATGATGGTGATGGTATATAAATACTAGAAATACATATAGCTCCATAGATAGTTGTAGTGAATGGAGATGCTTAAATTACATACAACGCTTGCGAAAAAAAATATTGATTATATACAGTTACTTAGTGTTAATAGCAATATAAAATGAATAGTCCATTTATGATTTCCACACTCTTATTACTTTGGGAACTGTTTCGCTATTTTGTGTAGGAGACCAGGGATGAAAGTAACAATTTTCACTTTTGACTCCAAATCATAAGTTACTAAAAATACCACAATTCTTGAACAAAGATATATTATTACTTCATCTTTTGACGTAAAAAGTTTTGTTAAAAAGGTTGTAGTTTTTGACCAAAACTAAATTATTTAGGAATCGGGATTTGTTACATGTGTCCCTACCCCTAGGGATAGAATATAAGCAAGTTGTTTAAGGAACATTTATTTATCAGCAGCGTTTATTTGAATTTAAGAACAATCTAAGTTAGTTAATAAACGAAAATCTCATTTTGACTTAAAATAATAGAAAATCTCTGCATAATTCTTACCATATAATTTGTCGTTCATTCGACAAAATAAAAAACTCTATATATATATACTAAATTTACTAATCAAATAAAAATTTAAACAAACATTTTTTCTACTGGTACGTGCTCCAGGATACAGGAATACTTATTTTAATTTAACATTCTTTATTTAAATTTAACAATTAGAGGAAACAAAATAAAACATAATGTAACATAAAAATTCTCTTCAAATAAATAATTTGTTAACTATTAACAAATATTCATTTAAATATATATATATTCAAAGAAGGTATTTATTAACTATCGCTAAATTTAAATA
>NW_020438920.1:141636-149192 GCF_000699045.2 Agrilus planipennis | reverse complement strand
TATATATACGTAAGGTCATCGTGTGGACCAAATGATATGTGCTAACAAAAAGCAAATTAAATAATATTTTAATAGCTCAGATTAAAGAAAAAAAAAACGGGTAGACAGAAAATCAAACTAAATACAACGTATCCTAATTGTAATTAGTTTTAAATTTGTTCTTGAAATAGAATATTATGCAGCAATAGCATCCTATAATAATTTATAACAAATACACTTTTAGGATCTTTTATTATCTATTCACTTTTATGATCTATTATTATTTATTCACTCAAAAGTTGTTTGAAAGTTGCGAGTTTAAGCAATTCGCATGTTGAATACCTTCACCAATTTTGAAATAATAAATTGTTAATTGTATTTAATAGATATTGAAATGCTTTATATCCATGTTGGTTCATAGTGGCAAATTTTCATAGTTTTAGTTATCGGAACAATATTTCTTATTTGTGTCAAACGTAAAAGACTGTCGATTTTTCGTAAAAATCAAAACATTTAGCAATAATTAAAAATCCAAAATTAAGATAAAAATGATCACGAATTTTGTTCGTTCTTGAAATACTTGATATTTAAATACCTAAATCAGAATGCAGAAATTCTTCCTTGGTTTTTAACACTATAATAATAATAATAAAATAACTGACGACCGTCTCAAATAATATGCTGATCGTGAGTTATCTAATATACCCTTTAACAAAATGTATCTACTATTTAATTATTTTTAGCCAAAATAGTAACAAAAGAACTTTATTTATAACAATCAACTCGCCTTTTGTTGAAGGTCTTTCTCAAGCTATATTGTAAGTCACTTTTTGCAGTCAATTGTTGTACCAAAAGGCGAAACATCGATGTTGGTGGTTATTGATAAAGCGTTTTTTATTCCTATTTTAGTTTTGATTTATACACATGGTAATATATTGAAAAGGGTAAGAAATGGAAATTGTGCATTTTATTCAAATATCAGAGTCAATTTTTTCGCATACCTGTGGAGCTGGGACAACAAATTGTCGAAATGAATTTCGAAAATGCCGGAATGAAGTTAGGTGCTCATAAGCTGTCAAAAAGGTTCGATATTTAATGTTCTTGTTGGAACGTTTACAATTGACATAGTCCGCAATAAAACTGTCGCATTTACTTTCTTCTTTCAACTTACTAACTAAACTAGAGCAGTTGTTGACAGAACGCCTACTTGTACTCACGACAGACGTTAGAAAGAATATCCTGAACAGAGAAAAGAGATGTCAGGTAGGAATTGCAGCGGACACTAATGAAGAAAAATTAATAACATTACACTAGTTAATATGTAACAGAAAGAGATGCAAACAAGAAGAATTTGAGTATGTTGCCAGTATCAGACTTTAAAGAGTGTTCAACATTCTCAGGAATTAAGGAAACCAAAGACGCTTGTTTAAAGATATAATTTCAACCAAGTAGTTATAAAGCCGACTCTGACCTTTTGCGTACCTAACTAATCTTTAAACGCTGCACCGTTTACTATCATTCGCTTATCTCTTTTCTCTTTATCTGTACCACTTATGAAGTATTTTCTAACTTAACAAGGGCGTGTTCAAAATGCAGTAAATGACTACAGTCCCAAGAGGAAACAATAAAGAATATGATATTTTACCCTAGTATACTTCGTTTAGTTTCTGTAGCGATATGACCTTCAGTTTGACCGGCGCAAAACAGAAAAGAACAACACTAGGTCAGAAAAGAAAGGAGACAACTCTCGGCCAAACTCTTAACCTGTGAGGAGCGTATAATCCGTACAGTACTGCACGGAAAAATTGACCATTTTATCCACTACAATTGCATTGCTCAAATGTGATGTTATTGATACCAATTACTACTGAAAATATCAACCAGATGTTTATTTATTTTTGAAGACATATTAAAGGCTTTAACGATTGTTTTTGACTCGCACTACTATTCATGATTGAACAAAACTTTTGGCAGGTACTGTATGAAAAAGTATGTTTAATAAACAAGAGTCGAGAGTATAATGAGCTTTTTTCTCCCTACCTACGATTTTGCCAGCGCGCATCCAAGACATTGGAAGGGGCACATCGCTAGAGAAAGTAAATGAAGTATATAAGGAACCTTTATGCAAAAGTCCAAGTTCAGCCGTTCGGACATTGCTTTGATCGATACATCAAACTTCGAACCCCCTTACATCGCTCTAGCAGTTAAATTTAGAAGAATACTTTCTTAATGCCTAAAACGTCGTACAAAATTTCAAGTCTGAAGACTCAGAGGGTGAGAAGTAGAATCAGATAGTGTAATAATAAATATTTTATTTCACTATACTAAAATAGTAAATATCAATGACAGCTTATGAATACCTAATTTTTGACCTTAGTACCAAATAGTCTCTAAAAACCCGCAAAATTTCGACATTTTAGAAATCCAATTCGACCATTTTATCGTGCGCAGTTGGCACGGTTATCTCTTTCACGGTCATATTTAGTCAGAAAACCAAAAAATCTCTTATTCAAAGCAGTGACTAAAATAAACCGTTAATTTAAGCAATATATAATATATCATTAAAAACCATAACTAAAATATTTAATTTTAGCAACATATCTTTGTTAGCCGTCTTTTAGTCAATTAAAACCAATTGAAACACTTATGACAAGCTTAAAATAAATAAATATCACATGTATGTATGTAAAAATGTATACGTACACACATTCGGAAAACAAAAAGATAATAAGTATGAATTGATGACAATCTGTGAAAGGTAGATTCGAAATTTCAGCCATACAAATTAAATAGATATTTCCATATTTTCATATTTTGCCATAACCAATTATCATGCAATTCATAGTTAATGTATAAATAATAATCTTTGTTTAAGTACGTCAAACAAAATAAATGTATTACAATAAACAAGTAATATCATTAGTATTATTGGGTTGGTTTTACGATTAGTTTCAGAATTTTGTAGAAAACTGATAGTATGGATTGTTTTAATCATTACGAATAGGGTTTCTGAGTTCTTACCTAGGAATTTTTATCTTTAATTTTCGATAAACCTGCCAAAAGAAACCGAGAAATTC
Source organism: Agrilus planipennis (assembly GCF_000699045.2). Taxonomy (NCBI): domain Eukaryota; kingdom Metazoa; phylum Arthropoda; class Insecta; order Coleoptera; family Buprestidae; genus Agrilus; species Agrilus planipennis. The sequence goes on along the minus strand of NW_020438920.1, from coordinate 146,136 downwards.
TTAAATTGTTGAATATTTATACATAACAGCCCAGACATTACTTTGCAATAATGTGTATAAGTGGAATGTTTATTTTCAGAGACTAAAGGAAAAACATACGTATTATATCTAATTATCCAATTTTGATAGCAATAAATATAGCGGCAGTTTCAACATAAACCAGTAAGATTTGGTCAAACTTTACTTTGTATCCTAATTTTTTGGTCCAAATGAAATTAGTCTGATATATGAAGGTTTGTTTGAGAAATGCCGTCTTGTTTATTTTTTTTTTGTGTGATGCGTCGATCAAAATTGAACAGAAATCATAGGGAACTTACTAAATGACAGCTTTATTAAGCACAAAAGTTTTTAATGATGATGTTGCTGATTAAAGTAGCGGTTACAGTGTGCATCCCAGCTGTATAACTGCCTGTTGCTCTTTATACAAACTATATAAGTATCACTCTTCTATCTTTGTAACTCATCCCTACATTTTTAAGTATATTTAACATCTTGTCCCATTTAATATTGTCAAAAGCCTTTTCTAAATCTACAAATCCAATGTACGCGCTATTTTCTTTTTAGTCTATCGTTTTCTCTATTGTTGTCCATAAAGCCAGAATGGCCCCCCGCGCTCCTCTAAACCCAAATTGATCTTCTCCTAATAGTTCTTCCACCTTTTTTTCCATCCTCCTCTGTACAATTCTAGTTAAGATTTTTAATTGTTCTAAATGTCTCTCTATTTAGGTATGGTTACTACCACATTCCATTTATAGTCCTATGGGATTTTTCCCATCTCGTGAATGTGACTAACTAGCTTAAACATACGATTTCTAACTTCTTGTCCTGCATGTTTTAAAATTTCCGCCTGTATCCAATGTATACCTGATGCCTTATCATTTTTTAAGTTTTTTAATGCTACATCGATCTCTTTTCACCATATGGGATAACCTAGTTCACCTATCTCCACACTATCTTCCTTCTCTAATATTTCTTCCAATTATTTCTATCAAAATGTCTCGTTTCCTATATTATTTCTACTGTACCCTACATCTCTAAAATTCCTTTTAATTAAACTAGTTCTTTTCCCCTATCAGTCACTGTGAGCTCGAAACTGTTAGTACCATTGCTTCGAGTGGTCGAAATTTGTGAACAATTTGTTTAATCACTTTCTTTGTATTAAAAATTGCTTGAAAAATTAAATCTGAAGGAATTGATTGTAAATAGGTATGCAACACATCGTACACTTCTGCATAAGAAATTACTGATACTAACCCCATAATACTACTTTGCCCTGTGCTGACAGCACTCATAATTTATTTTATATATAATATTATAAGCCTCATCCGATATACCTATTTCAAGCTTTTCTTCTACTTCTTTACACCTTATATCAATCTAGTGTTTCTTAACTGACCTAGACTTCCTAATTATTTCTCACTTTATAACCTTATTTATTTTTGGCGCGCAATTTTGCAATTCCCGGGAAGAAACACTCTATATGAGAATTGTTCTCGAAACCTGAGAAGTTTGAAAGGTTAAGAAATCAGAAACTCTAGTAAAAATAACGAATAATAGCCACGATATTTACTTACTACATAGACTTCTGGCACATGCTTTAGCACGTTCTCGCATTTTTGTTACCTATATTGCTTTAAAGTGTAACTGAATAATGAATAACATAAACTCATTATTACGTTACATACGTCCAGTGCTACCAGTAAAAGATTGTTGTGTATATATTTTCATACACATGACTTATTATTATTATACAAAAAAAAAGACGTTTCCTGTTGCAAATATTATTTGCATATCAGTTCCGTTATTTATATGTATATTGTAACAGTAAAATGATTCCAGCCAGTTTTAAAGCCCACTGTGCATATTCCTTGCATTAGATCTTATTTAAATGTTTAAATGTACCTAATATTTCTCTACCAAAACTGTTGCAAAGGCCATAGAGTTGTTAGTATTTTAAGAATATTTTTGAACGAAGGTAAAAATAAATACAGACATTCCGATCAAAGGTAACTTTGTTTTTTTTTACTTATTGTAAGACTGTTTTAACATAAGACCACTTGCACGATCGGCAGAGGCGCAACAACGTTACAATTTGACTGGGTGCTCATAAAAAAAAAGTTCTCATCATGATATATAAATGACTAAAAAAAAGGTCATCATTGGAAAAATCGAAAAAAAAAAAAGTTCGGCTGCTCATCATAATACAGTGGACCCCCGGTAATCCGACAAACAGTTTGCAGGGCAGCATCGGATTAGCGAATTTGTCGGATTATACAGTACTGCCTAAGACTTACGATTTAGGCGGACTAAGAAATCACATTTTTCTTTAATTGTCAGTGTTTTGTGCTTTCGCTTCTGAGCTTGTGACGACATTGCTAGGTACGAATACGTAATACACAATACACAGTGAATAAACACTAACAATGAACACACGCTAGACCGCACCGCTATCTTCAACACATGTAGTCAATATATGAAATCCTATGACATTGTTAGTTACTTAATAGTGGATTAATATGCAATATTAATTTGAAATCATTTTTTTGATTATTTATTTACCCACTACAAACTACCTCAAATTAATGAGAGAAGAATTGTTGCTGTTGTCACACCCGGGACCTTTGGCTTTACACACCAATGTTCTGACCACTAAACTACGAGAGGTGACAACAGCAACCACGACCAACCCGGCGGGGGTGTGTAGTTTGTAGTGGGTAAATAAAAAATCGAAAAAATGATTTCAAATTAATATTACATGTGGTCAAATTCAAGCTAAGCAATCGTGCATTAGCGAAGATTATCAAAAAAATATTCAATACATAATAAATAATAGACCATGTCGGATTACAGGGGGTGCCGGATTAGCCAGGGACCGGATTATCGAAGGTCCACTGTACTTTAAATGGCTACAAAAAAGGTCATTTCGGCTGTTCATTTACGAGTTTAAACTGTTTGAACCGAGTTATTATCTGAATCGACTGGAATTGACTGGGTACCCAACCCAAAGAAAGTCCTGGGTTCGATTCCCGGCGAGGGTGTAACAGCAGCAACAAATTTTCCCTCATTAATTTGAGGTGGTTTATAGTGGGTACCGGATAATTGAGTATTCGGCACAATTTCAATTTAATGTAAAATCATCATCATAAGGTCGTCAGTCCTAAGACTGGTTGGACACGTACCTCCACTCTTTCCTATCTTGAGTTAAACTTCGCATTTAAAACTAGAACATCCCACATCCATAACTATTTGCGAACAGTAATCTAATCTAGGTCTACCTCTACCCATCCTAACTCCTGTTTCTGCCTCTAATATGTATCTGACTAGACCTTTATGTCCTACCAACCTATTTCGCCTATTTTTTATTGACTTCCATAGAGTCCTCTGTTCTCCTATTCTTTCCAATACCTCTTCATTTCTAAGCTTTTCTACCCACGATATCCTCATCATCCGCCTATAACACCACATTTCGAACGCTTCTAACCTTTTTTTCTCCGCCGCGCCCACTGTCCATATTTCGCATCCGTACAACGCCGTGCTCCAAACATACGCCTTTAACAACCTTTTTCGAATTTCTAAATTAACCGTTCGCGAGCACAGAAGTGACTTCTTCTTATTAAAGGCGACACGACCCTGCGCTATCCTCTGCTTTATATCCCTACTACTCCTTCCATCCTGACTTATCTGACTTCCTAGGTATCTAAAATCAGCCACTACTCTAATTTTTCGTCTCCTATCTTTATATTCGCTTTTTCCCTACTTTTTCTTCCCTTGCATACCAGTATTTTAGTTTTACCCTTATTTATTTTCATACAGTACTGATTTGTCAATACCGCTTCCATTTTGTCTAAAGCTATTTATAACTCCTCCTTGCTAGATGCTAATACTCCTATATCATCTGCAAATCTAAGCATACCAATTTTTTGCCCTTGCACATCTATCCCTACAGTTGTACTGTCTTTAATGATGTTGATGGCGTCTTCGATGTATAGATTGAAAAGTAGCGGTGACAGTGTGCAACCCTGTCTGACTCCCTTCCTAATATTTACTTCTCTACGTTGCATCCCTAGCTCTATAACCGCCTGTTGCTCTTTATACAAACTAAGTATCACTCTTCTATCTTTGTAACTCATCCCGACATTTTTAAGTATATTTAACATCTTGTCCCATTTAACATTGTCAAAAGCTTTCCCTAAATCTACAAATCCTATGTACGCACTCTTTCCTTTTTCTATCGTTTTCTCTATTATTACCCGTAAAGCTAGAATGGCCTCCCGCGTTAAATAAAAGCCAATGCGATAGTTGACTTTACAAATACCCATTTATCTTTACTTATCACCCTATGTAGGGAATGGTTACATATTTCACATCTATTTCCAATTCATCATAGCCATTTTTCACTTCTCCGATAAATGAACAAATACTATTTATATGCAATGCAAAAATATATTAGTACAATAAATACATGTATAGGTAATAACGAAGATATATATGTCTTTATTG
>NW_020438920.1:124229-135645 GCF_000699045.2 Agrilus planipennis | reverse complement strand
ATCAGTAAATATTAATTTTAATACTACTGGTTATAATAAACTATTAAAATAAAATCGCAACTACACCTACCATAAAAGCGAGCAAAGGGGCAGTAACTAGAGGTATGTATATGTATATGTATTAAACAACATTTATAGATCGGCACAGGAAATAATATCTTACTTTCCAACACAAAATTTATTGGAAATTTTCATTTTTTTGTTTTGAATCATTATACCTCTAATTTTTATATCGATTAGAATAATTTGTTATGCATTATTAATTGAAAAGAAAAAAGATATCGGAAGTACAAAGGACTCTTTTGAGGGTGTTAGTTTTGTAAAATCGAAAATTTTCTGTTATACCGTCGAAATTTTTAACTCGAATTTCTATAACCCAATATCTTTTCTAACTCGAACATCTATTAGCACCCTTGACATACATATTGTTTTACAAGTATTCCAAACTCTCAAATTCTAGAATTTTTCCATTTCTCTAAGTCGAGATTCATTGAACGATAAGGGACTGATTTTGGTTTTATTTTCTGGGTATTTTCCTTGGGATTGTAATAATACATAGAAACTTCGAAATGAAAATTCGAGGAGTTGAGAGTAGCAGAAATTTTCCTGAACTGGAATTTTCTGTAACTGTAACTTAATTGGTTGCATTGAGGAGGGAAGTCAGTATTTTAAAACATTAATAACTTTGCCAAATTGGAAATTATCATTATTTATCAAATATTATCAAAAATAAATTTATCATTTAGAAACTGTTAATATGCAAGACGTTAACTCACATTAAGCTTTCTTTAATTAGAAGCAACCAGTAAGGGGTAAAATCTTTTTATTTTTTATGTAATTTCTACCGATGTTTCGTCTTTCGATTTAAAGCTTTATCGATCTTAATCGAAAGGCGAAACTGGAGAAGTGGAGATTACATAATGAACAAAGAATATTTCACCCCTTACTGGTTGCTTAAAAAAAAATAATATATCATTGGGGAAGAAATAACAAATTTTATACTAGAACATTATTACGCCTTTTGCGAATTTCTTACCGGTTTGTTTGGATTTGATTCTACTGTCCACGGATCCGAAAAACTTTGAAATAAAATTATGGAAAGTAAGATTCATTTTCCTGTGTCTCATCGTATTAATTTAACGATTTGCTCAAGTTTACAGATATACTCCATTTACTTTCTCTAGCGATGAGCCCCTTCCAATGTCTTGGATGCGCGCTGGCAAAATCGTAGGTAGGGAGAAAAAAGCTCATTATACTCTCGACTCTTGTTCATTAAACATACTTTTTCATACAGTATCTGCCAAAAGTTTTGTTCATTCATGAATAGTAGTGCGAGTCGAAAACAAGCGTTAAAGCCTTTAATATGTCTTCAAATATAAATAAACATCTCGTTGATATTTTCAGTAGTAAATGCTACCAATAACAGCACATTTGAGCAATGCAATTGTAGTGGATAAAATGGTCAATTTTTCCGTGCAGTACTGTACGGATTATACGCTCCTCACCGGTTAAGAGTTTGGCCGAGAGTTGTCTCCTTTCTTTTCTCGCCTAGTGCTGTTCTTTTCTACTTTGCGCCGGTCAAACTGAAGGTCACATCGCTACAGAAAGTAAACGAAGTATAGTACTAGACGTATATTTTTGTTGATAGCTTCGGTCGAAATATGGTAAATGCAAACGGTTTTCTAAAAATGGAACATCTTAACAACATTCATAATTTGTATGGCAATCTTTTTAATAATTTTAACAAGTTCTTCCACACTCTTCGCACTCGTAGTTCTCTGCTTCACATATTTCCGATGGTATAACATTGTGATCGGGAAGAAACATCAATTCTTTTCGTCTTCTTGATTTAACTTTTTCTTTGTTTTTCTCTTCGGTTTTTGACGCAAGTTCATTTATGAATTGATTACTTGTGTGTGATCCTCGACGTACCATACCATTCGTTCGAATTCCTAAATACCACCCAACACCCTGTCCATCTCTGACACATTCGTACATAAGATAATTTTCGGACACGGCTGTACTGTCGTCCGGTGATCGTGCGTAGTCCTCCTTAAATATTGTGGCGCACTCTTTTTGACACTGAAGCAAATGGAAAATCGATATAGACGTATATTTTCCTAATGTTTTGTGACATATTCTTGCCTATTAATATCTAAAAAAAAATTAATACTCACTACTCCAGATACACTGCCTTCTTTATCGTTCATTGATATGAATAGTCTGGATTTTATGCCATAAATGTATACCAAACTCGGATCTTCCGTATTGGCACTTATCGTCATTAATAAAGCTAAAAAAAGGTTTGTGTTTTTTAGAACAATAACTTACCTACGTTCAAAATTTAAAAACTTACTGTGTTTGTTAGATTTTTCTGGACTTCCTTTAACCTTTCCGTTACATAAAATCGATAAGTAATTGTGCGAAGAAAACAGTCTCAAAATCCTTCCACCCTCCGAACTCCTGACGAGCACCCGAAAAGTGTACAGTTAATAATCACGATAACGAATTATAAATTTACAAAGGTAATAATAAAAATAGTAATTAAGTACTTAACTTACATTTTGATTTGCTTTTATATTTATCTGCTAATACATACGTATAAAACTTTAGATGTCGATAGTTGAGAATGATCTGTTACAACATGAATAACGTGAACTATTTATTTGGAATTTTGAGAATTACAATGGAGTACTTTTAACTGTTTTAAAACTAAGTCATGTAATAAGTCGTAAAACGAACTTCACAAATTTAATGTACTCTCGGGTCAAATGTTATAACACAACATACCTAACTGATTCGATTCATACTTGTTAGTGGTTTAAAAATAGCTAGCGCTTCTATTAAATTAACTCTATTCGAAAAAATTCGCTTCTAGACCACTACAGCTACCCAAACGAAAAATAAACCTAAAATTAATTTATTAGCGCGTTATGAATGAGGAAATTTAAACATATCACAGATACTGAATTAATTTAGTATCAGCATAAATAAAGTGCCTTCCAGACATCAAAGTACTTTCTTTACATCCGCCTTAATTACGTAGATATTTATTTGTTACTCATTATATACAGGGATATTCATGCCATACTGCACGGAATATTGTCATCAAATTGGAGGCTTTCAAAAAAAATTCCTTTTAGACTCCATGGGAGATATATTATGATTATTTCTTAATATTATCCTCATATGGGTCCCAAAAGCCCGAAATAAGCATCAAAATTATGTTTTATAAATTGAACAACCTGTATATTGTTATTTTTTGGATTATCTGATCAAAATGCATATCTATAACCTTAATCTAACCTAACCTAACCTAAATCTTATTTTTTTTTTAATACAATGTAACATAGTTTTCATATTTTAAATGCGCGTAAATTACAATGAAGTGTACCTAATAATAGATCATATTTATATCCCAATCATAATAAAATTACCATCTTATACAGGGTGCCCACAAATTAAAACTAATCAAATAAAAGCATCAAGTAGCTAATAACTTGATTAATTTAAGTACAACGTCATGTTTCTTAACATACTAGGAAGTGTAATTTACAATTACCTACAGAATAATAGCAGGGTCTCCATAATATATACAAGGTGGTCCAACAGTGAGTCCAAGTACAATAGCTAGGTTTTTATTGAAAAAAGTACTTGATTAAAATTTCAAAATGACCACCATTGTGCTTGTATACAGTATTACTGAAAAAATTGAAAATGTGAAGTGTATATTTGAAAGAAAAACACGTTTACAGTATATGCGGTAAAATGATAATGGTTGAAGTATTAAAAAAGTTATAGCGTGCTAAATGAACCGTTAATTTTTCATACAAATGACCATACATTTTTATGTATTATCTTTATCTGGTATAGTCTCCCAAAAACCTAATTAGAGTACAATGGTCCAAAAATAGGTACTTACTGTTCGTTTCAAGAAGTTGGAAATATACCCCTTCCCTTTATTAGGATGCGCTGTATCATAATTCCAAATTCAATCATATTTGTCTGCGGAGCTCATTTATCCACCGATCATCGAGCGAGAACTAGACAAAAGTGTACAGTACCATTTGCAAAATTATTTAAACTGCCTCGTTAAAATTGAAGAATATGCTTTATTTAAAAGCATATTTAACCAAAAATAATAACAAGTGAATTAAGTTAACCTTCTACACACCTATAAAACTTTTGCTTTGTTTTCTATTGTTAATTTATATACATTTTTGTTTTAAGAAATTGCTAAACATTTTCGTCCAGTACTGTACAGTTCTAGCCGATCTCCTAAGACCGCCCATCGAGAGCTCTGCTCGTTCAAGCTTGTTCCAACTATTTCTGTCTTGCTCACGCCTAGTGTGTATTCTTTCTATCTTCGCTCAGATTTCTTCTAACAAACTGAATTTATTAATTCCTACTGCTTCTGTATTAACCTTTCCTTAATCGTACTTGAACACAATGTTGGTAAAGTAGCTGTGTTTTTATTTTTACAAAAAATGCTTTTAAATGTGTATCTACGCATTTATTTTAGATGTGCTGATATAATCGGTAATGTATTCTTCCATGAATGAAAATTATGAAAGTAGGGACTATGTAAAATGATGATTGAAGGCGAACACTAAACGCTTAAAATATGCGCCAAACTACTCAATTATTTTTCATTAGATTATGTATTATTTATTTAGTAGCAATATTAGTAACAATTGTATCGTAAAACTTTAACTTAAATTTAATTGTACTTGAATAGTATTCGATATTACTTTGTCAATTAATACCTACTTAATTATTAGAGAAAGTAATATCTATTTGCGTAGTAAGCGTTAGGGTGATGGTATTGGTAATAGACTAATCTAATTTTAAATATAAATTATAATAAAATCAGTACTTTACGTTCAAATTTAATATTTTATTATTTAATTTATTTTCATTTTTTTTAAAAACGTACTATGAGCGTTCTAGATACTATTTCTTTTCAATTAGAAATTTATTTTTATTACTTCTTCAATTTGCGAAAAGTAAGGTTTCCGTAATTTCAAAACGATCTAGCCTAGAAGAAATCTCCAGTTAAAGGCGAAACATCGGTTCTGGTTTTGTTATAGTAAATCTTTTCAAGCCTAATTGGCTCTAATTATTTATACACTAAAGGGGAAAAAATGATACCAATTTTCTATTTCACATTTTCAAATTCATAATAATCATTTTCCTTCTTTTGGATACTGTATCTATAATTAAAAATCTTTCTAGTTGTTTTAATTATTTAGTAATAAGCATACATTCGGGTCCAATCAAGTCAATGTTTATAGGGAAATAAATAATAATTTTGCCTTGTGCTTTTTGTGTATGGCGTCAATATTTATCAAAACCAAGTAATAAAACGTTGGAGTTTTCCAAAATAATAATTCATATGCAAATAAGTTTATATATTGTACTTACACGATTTAAGATGTTCATTATTAAAACAAAATCTGTTGACAGAAATAAACTTTAATAGTGCATCTCTTAAAATATAGCAGTTGAGAAGTGCTATTTGAATATTTAATTAAGTGCAAGAGGAAAATGGGAAACATATGGCCAAATGCAACAATGCATCATTATGAAGGAAAAGATGCATTTGTGTTAGAGATTCACGGTTTAAGGCAACATCCCCTTACTATTTTAATTAATGTTGAATTTGAGCTCGCGAATGTTGTGTTGTGTTAGAAAATGTGTACCTTTTTGAAGTGAAACTTCTTTACGCACGGTAAGGTAAGTTCGTTTCATGTGAGTTGCTATGTAACGAAATCATGCAACGGATGCCCCCCTCTACTCGGCCACGTAGTCGAGTTCGTAGTGGGGATCGCTTGAGCCATGAGCGCGCTTCAATGCAACGTTCGTTACAGGCAACTCCGGCAGGTATAGTGTAAAATTTAAATTCATAGTGTACAAATAGTACCATTAAAACAATTCCTTAACCCCTATCCCGGTATGTTTGTGTGTTTCAAGAAGTTTCACTTCAGTGGCGTGTTGTATTTTTGAAGTGAAAGTTCTTTACGCACGGTAGAGAGTTTTATGCAAGTTGCTATGTAACGAAATCATGCAACGCATTTCCCCGCTGTCTGTCCCTATGTATGCTTAGATCTTTAAAACTACGCAACGGATTTTAATGCGGTTTTCTTTAATAGGTAGAGTAATTCAAGAGGAAGGTTTATATGTATAATACATGCATAATATAGCAGAGAAACACTGATAATTTTAGGTTTGTAATGTGGTGTCGTAAATAAACACATTTTATTGCGCTTACATTGCAAACGCTGGCTGAACCCTACGAGATAGATCAAAATAATGTACTACAGTATTGTATACCTTAAAAAGATCTACAAAAAAGTCCGCGATGGTATACTCGTATGTCTACCCACAATAACCATTTTTTATCCTTTACTTTTTACGAGAAATAATGGCTTATTTACGAAGCGATTTTAAGCAATACAGCATTAATCCTTATCCAATTAAGCACTTTTAAATACATTGTGCATTTAATATAGATCAGTATGACCCTTTAAAGCATGCAATTTAAATGAATATTAAAAGATATTACAGACTTAAAATGCAGGGACATAGCGGTTGCGGCGGTACCGGCCGGGAAGCCGGTTTGTATTGTCTAATGACAAAAAAAGCTGTGATTGTTCTATATAAAGACATTCTATAGTATACGAGGGTGGATTGATAAGTTTCCGGCCTAACCAAGAGATGACGCCACTAGGCCTACCTTGAGGTGACATTCTATAGTACCATCCTTGGATAGCTTGTAGCTATAGTTTCAGCCCGATCTCCTTGCTAGTGTAGGTTTGACAGCACGCTGAACAAGACGCCTCTGTGGTTTTCGTAAAAATGGAAAAGCAGGAAAATCGTGCTGTCATCAAATACTTTTATTTGAAGGGGTTAACGCCGAAGGAAATTAAAAAAGAGATGGACTCAACACTGGGGACATCCTCCCCGTCATATTCAACCGTTAAGCAGTGGGTTTCCGAGTTTAAAAAGGGTCGTGTGAGCACCTCTGATGGGCCTCGCTCAGGACGCCCCGTTGAGGTCACAACTCCAGATATGATCGAAAAAATTCATCAAATAGTGCTGGGAGACCGCAGATTGAAAGTGCGTGAGATAGCTGAGACCTGTAAGATGTCATATGAACGTGTGCAACATATTTTGCACCAACATTTGCATATGGAAAAGCTCTGTGCAAGATGGGTGCCGCGTTTGCTAACAGTCGACCAAAAATTGATTCGAAAAAACATTTCTACCGCAAATTTGTCATTGTATAAGCGTAATCCAAGCGAATTTTTGCGTCGATTCGTAACCGTTGACGAAACGTGGGTCCACCACTACACTCCTGAAACCAAAGAACAGTCTAAACAGTGGATTGGACCAGGGGAACCAACTCCAAAGAAGGCAAAAACAATTTTTTCGGCGAACAAGGTTATGGCTACTGTTTTTTGGGATGCAAGAGGTATTATATACATTGATTACCTTGCAAAGGGTAATACTATCACTGGTCAATACTACGCAGACTTATTGCAACGTTTGAGCCACGAGGTGAAAATTAAACGACCTCATCTGGCGAAGAAAAAAATCTTGTTTCATCACGATAACGCACCAGCGCACACGTCAATCGTTGCGACGGCTAAAATCAACGATCTAAAGTTTGAATTGATGCCGCACCCTCCTTACTCTCCAGACCTAGCCCCGAGTGACTATTTTCTGTTCCCTAATCTCAAAAAATGGCTTGGCGGTAAGAGATTTGCGGACAATGAAGAAGTAATCGAAGCTGTAAATGGTTATTTTGAGGAGCTTGACGAATCAGTCTATAGAGATGGCATTAATAGACTGGAACACCGCTATGAGAAATGTATCAGCCTTGGAGGAGATTATGTTGAGAAATAAAAAAAAAAAATTTTTAAAAACCTTGTTTTTCTTGGTCAGGCCGGAAACTTATCAATCCACCCTCGTATTTACTATCAGCATTGCACCCATGCGAAGCATAGTGTACAAATAATACCATTAAACTAATTCCTTAACCTCTCCTATCCCGGTATGTTTGAAGAAGTTTCACTTCAATAGTGTGTTTAATTACACGTTGTATTTTTTTTTGTAAAAACGTTTCTTCATGGGCGTAGAGAGAGATTTTTCCTAGGGGGGGGGGAGATTTTCAATAGCTGTAAATTTGTATAGAAACTTTGTACCGATATCGTGACTCGCCGGAGTCTTTTCCAAGGGGGACAATTAGCTTGCAGGGAGGACACTACTCCTCTTGCCCTAACCCATTTCCGCCCATGGTTTTACGTTAAACCTTACAGGGAAGCTGCCAGATTGAATTTATAAATAAGTATATGCGGCTGAATTACCTTTATTTTATGTCTGAAATTTGTAGTTTTCTTATGCTCTATTTTTTGTGAACTCTCCTGTACCATATGTACATACTGAATTTTTGCGTTTTATATTTAATGAAAAACAACAAAAACTCTATGTTGAAAAGACAAACGATTGTAGTTTACGATTAAGCAATAACCTTAATAAAATAATAATAATACGAGGGTGGATTGATAAGTTTCCGGCCTGACCAAGAAAAACAAGGTTTTTAAAAATTTTTTTTTTTTATTTCTCAACATAATCTCCTCCAAGGCTGATACATTTCTCATAGCGGTGTTCCAGTCTATTAATGCCATCTCTATAGACTGATTCGTCAAGCTCCTCAAAATAACCATTTACAGCTTCGATTACTTCTTCATTGTCCGCAAATCTCTTACCGCCAAGCCATTTTTTGAGATTAGGGAACAGAAAATAGTCACTCGGGGCTAGGTCTGGAGAGTAAGGAGGGTGCGGCATCAATTCAAACTTTAGATCGTTGATTTTAGCCGTCGCAACGATTGACGTGTGCGCTGGTGCGTTATCGTGATGAAACAAGATTTTTTTCTTCGCCAGATGAGGTCGTTTAATTTTCACCTCGTGGCTCAAACGTTGCAATAAGTCTGCGTAGTATTGACCAGTGATAGTATTACCCTTTGCAAGGTAATCAATGTATATAATACCTCTTGCATCCCAAAAAACAGTAGCCATAACCTTGTTCGCCGAAAAAATTGTTTTTGCCTTCTTTGGAGTTGGTTCCCCTGGTCCAATCCACTGTTTAGACTGTTCTTTGGTTTCAGGAGTGTAGTGGTGGACCCACGTTTCGTCAACGGTTACGAATCGACGCAAAAATTCGCTTGGATTACGCTTATACAATGACAAATTTGCGGTAGAAATGTTTTTTCGAATCAATTTTTGGTCGACTGTTAGCAAACGCGGCACCCATCTTGCACAGAGCTTTTCCATATGCAAATGTTGGTGCAAAATATGTTGCACACGTTCATATGACATCTTACAGGTCTCAGCTATCTCACGCACTTTCAATCTGCGGTCTCCCAGCACTATTTGATGAATTTTTTCGATCATATCTGGAGTTGTGACCTCAACGGGGCGTCCTGAGCGAGGCCCATCAGAGGTGCTCACACGACCCTTTTTAAACTCGGAAACCCACTGCTTAACGGTTGAATATGACGGGGAGGATGTCCCCAGTGTTGAGTCCATCTCTTTTTTAATTTCCTTCGGCGTTAACCCCTTCAAATAAAAGTATTTGATGACAGCACGATTTTCCTGCTTTTCCATTTTTACGAAAACCACAGAGGCGTCTTGTTCAGCGTGCTGTCAAACCTACACTAGCAAGGAGATCGGGCTGAAACTATAGCTACAAGCTATCCAAGGATGGTACTATAGAATGTCACCTCAAGGTAGGCCTAGTGGCGTCATCTCTTGGTTAGGCCGGAAACTTATCAATCCACCCTCGTACAAAGTTTTGTATCGTCAAATTTCAATTTTTTAGTTTTCATATTTTATCAAGAATGAATATTTGCGTGTGTTCGTGTACATTTGTAACTGTGTTGTGTTATGATAAAGTAACTCGTTCACCTCTCCGTACCCTTGATAGATTCAGTCAAGGATCGCAGTTCGCAGGCTTCGGATACTTTATAGTGTTTTCGGGTTTTTTCTTCGGTAAACAACAGCAAAATTTCAGAAAATTGGTAGTTTTGATTAGGAAACTAATGATGCTTTTATCGGTTTCTTCTACATCTAATCGAAGGTAAGATTGTATCATTCTTTTTATTGTATTTTACTTCTATCTACTTATATGTATTTAAATTACCAAACATTGAAACATTTAAAAATTGCAAGTTTTACATTATCGTATTTATGTATGTAGGTATATATTATGGGATAGGTTATGTCGTTTAGATTAAATATTTGCTGTTTCATAGCTTAAACAATAGTACTCATAAGTTTGTCTTTCAGACAAAAGCTTAATCGCCATTACACCGCTTGAGTTAAGAAGATGCCCTTCTCTGATGTTTTAACTAATAGGAAAACACTTATCTTTGTGTTAATCAATAGGTATTTCCTGACTTATTTTTTTATATAAACGTAGATTATTGTCGACTGAACTGTTCAACATTTACAGACATAGGAAATCATTTTTAAATAGAAATTTCATCTTAACCTTAACAGGAAAAACTTGGATTGTGCAAAGTAACAGAAATCACGCCAATAAAATTATATGTACGTGTAACAATATCACTGAAAAGCGCACGTAAATTTTCGACTCTTTAAGATATTATTTTGGAAAAATTAAAACACTTGAAATATGTAAAAAAAGATGTGGAATTATGTGATATCTATAGATTTTAGGTTTGGATTGGAGTTATCAAAGTACGACGTGTGCGCCAATAAGACTATATCAATATTTCAAACATAAAAAAGCGCATGTAAATTTTCGACTCTTTAGGTTATTATTTTGGAAACTTTACAACACATGAAACATGTAAAAAAAGACGTAGAATCATGTAGTGTCTATACATTTTAGGTTCAGTTTAGAATTAAAAAACTACGACGTGTGCGCTAGCAAGACTATATAAAAATATCAAACAAAAAAGTGCACGTAAATTTTCTACTCATTAAGATATTATTTCGGAAAGTTTAAACCATTAGAGATATGTAAAAAAAGACGTAGAATAATGTGATGTCTATCAATTTTAGGTTCAAATTAGTTAAAAATTACGTACGGTGTCAGAATGGAGTTTTTTAAAAAACTGTTTTATACTTCGTTTACTTTCTGTAGCGATGTGACCTTCAGTTTGACCGGCGTAAGGTAGAAAAGAACAGCACTAGACCAGAAAAGGAAGGAGACAACTCTCGGCCAAACTCTTAACCGGTGAGGAGCGTATAATCCGTACAGTACTGCACGAAAAAATTGACCATTTTATCCACTACAATTGCATTGCTCAAATGTGCTGTTATTGGTACCATTTACTACTGAAAATATCAACGAGATGTTTATTTATATTTGAAGACATATTAAAGG
>NW_020438920.1:114710-123989 GCF_000699045.2 Agrilus planipennis | reverse complement strand
ATAATTACACGCAATGATGGCATATGAACAAACTAGTATAGGTTTGGCCTATACAGTAGACTGTTAAATGAACTAGGAAAAAAAAAACTTTTGGGTATTTTCTAATTCCACCAGCCACTAAAGTTACATGACAAAAAGGTTATTAAAATTAAATTGAAATGATGCTTGTCCTGACTGACTAACTGACGGATTGATAAACATAGCATATTAAAGGATTTAAACACAGCAAAACATTCCGTAACATCTTGAGATATAGGCGTGAGGTATTATTTGAATTAATTAATTAATATTAATTCTAAGAACACGTATGTACCTATGTTCTTCGATTTTTTATTACAATCATAGTTCTCGAGTACAAGCGCTGTATAAAATGTTCATGTATATTAATAAAGTAAAGTAATAATGTTGCTGTTATTACTAGGTATTATTATTATTGTATTTTTTGTCATCTAGTTTGGACCAAAGAATAACCAAACATTAGTAGCCGTCCCTTGTGATCATGGAAGGCCGGGCTGTGCTCCTAGACAACTCCATTCGAAAATTTTTAAAGAAGATGAAACTGAAGTAGTAAGTCTTTCAAACAATTTTTACTGTTATAATTATGAATATTGAATATCATAATAGATCAAATAAAATCCATATATTTATGGACAAAAAAAAGTTATGTACACTCTAAAAAAATTGTTGGATCTTTTTTTTTTATTCTTCTAAAAGGACTCAACTCAGAAAAATATATATACAGTTTTATACTGTCTACCCCGGTTAATAAGCTAAAATTGGCATTGGATAAGCAATATAAATTGATGAGTAAACTGTACCATATATTTTGCTCTTTAAACAGTAATTATTTAATTTTGTTGCATTTGCAGTTTACCTATCAATCTATATCATAAATCCGATGAAATTTTTAAATTACAAGGAAAAATTTATAAGATATATAAGCTGGAATACGGGTATTCATAACTAAAAGTCATAGTTCTAGAAACTATCAAATTTTACTATTTTTCTAAGTTGAGGCCTTTTCAAAAAAGTTTTAAAAAAAGGTAAATCCAACATTTTTTTTAGAATGTACATGTGCGTCTAAACCATGCAGTACCTACTTAATATAAAGCTTTGTTTTGAAGATATTGACCTTTTACCAAAATAAAAAGCGTGCAAAATAATTTAGGTAGTAAGAAACTAAACGCCTGCGTTCAAATTCATTAATTATTGTAAAACTTTAGTTTTATTACTAACTAGCGTTTCCCCGCGGCTTCGCTCGCAGAAATTAGTATTGTTTTTCCATAATATCTTTTAACTCCCAATTCACCCTTACAACGTTTAAATTTTATGTAATGTTGCCATCTTAGATTTCAAATGCAAACGTAGTAACAACATTTTATCCTTAAGGGTTGATTTATAAAAATTTCCAAAACACGTATTTGCTTAATTTCAACAATGAGCAACCTTCGAATAAATCCGACTACATATGAAATATACCCCATGGAAACGTTGCAACCTCTTTTCATTATTTGATTAATAATATCGAACATCATATATACCAAGTTTCAAGTAAATTCAACCACAAATGAAATATGTTCCAAACAAAAATTGCAACACCTTTTTACCTCTCCCCCCCAAAATGTCGAGATATCTTTCAGAAATTACATGAGAGACCATTAAGACCAAGTTTCAAGTAAATCTGACCACAAATAATATATGTTCCATTTAAACATTGCAACTCTTTTTCACCACTCAACTCACCCAACAGAGATTGACTTTTTTAATTTTTTAAGCAGTTTCAAGTAAATCGAACCAAAACCAAACATGCAATTTTAGCAAACCCCTTTTAGCTTCCTAGAGAGGTATAATTTTGTAAAATGTTGAAAAAAGCATGTATGTCACTAATTTTATATGTAAAAGCATTAAAGCCAAGTTTCAGGTAAATTTGACTATAAATAAAACACCATGCTTAACCATAGACAACATTACGTTTAGATGTCAGTTGCGTTTTATTATACCATTTTTAACAAATGAACGGCTGGACTGATGATTTGATTTATAAATTTTTCGTTTTGCTGTCGTTTGCGTTTTGTTATTCCATGTCAGTTGCGTTTACATATAATACGTTTTTCTCATGGAACGTGAAAATAAGTATCCTATGTCCTTCTCCCTGTTGTAAGTTACCTCCCCACCAATTTTCAGCCAAATCGGTTCTGCCGTTCTTGAGTTATAAATGGTGTAACTAAGACGACTTTCTTTTATATATATAGGTAAGAATTCTTTAAAATCCTTTTACTTACAATTAGTATAGGTACGTAAATACCACTTTCTATAATAAAATTTAAAAGTAAACATGTAACTAGTCGAATTTATTGAATCGACACTGGATGAAGATTCAAATTCGTGGTAAATATAAAAAACATATTAATAAACGTAGTCACTCTTTTTATCTTTTCTATCCTTAAAAATTTAATTTTGTACCTTTGCGGCTGCAACGTAGAGAAGGAAATATTAGCAAGGGAGTCAGACAGGGATGCACACTGTCACCAATACTTTTTAATCTATACATCGAAGACGCGA
This sequence comes from Agrilus planipennis, assembly GCF_000699045.2. Classification (NCBI taxonomy): domain Eukaryota; kingdom Metazoa; phylum Arthropoda; class Insecta; order Coleoptera; family Buprestidae; genus Agrilus; species Agrilus planipennis. Next base: position 121,427 of record NW_020438920.1, on the reverse strand, counting down.
TCAACATCATTAAAAACGTTGTACTGTCTGTAGCGATAGATATACAGGGGCAAAAGATTAGTATACTTAGATTTGCAGGAAAGGAGTTAGAGATAGGTTTAATAAAATGGAAGCGGTATTGACAAAACATTTTTGTATAAAAATAAATAAAATTAAATCAAAAATACTGTTATGGAAGGGAAGAGAAACTAAGGAAATAACTAATGTTAAGATAGGAGACGAAAAAGTAGAAGATGTGACCGATTTTAGGTATCTAAGAAGTTAGATACGTCAGGACAGAAGGAGCAGTGGAGATTTAAAGCAGAGGATAGCGCAGGTTCGAGTCGCCTTCAATAAAGAGAAGTCACTTCTATTCTCGCAAACGGTTCATTTAGAAATTCGAAAAAAGTTCTTGGTGTATGTTTGGAGCGTAACGCTGTACGGGTGCGAAACATGAACAGTGGGTGCGCCGGAAAAAAAAAGGTTAAAAGCATTAGAAATGTGGTGTTACAGGCGAATGATAAGGATACTGTGGATCGAGAAGGTTAGAAATGAAGAGGTATTAGAAAGAATAGGAGAACAGAGGACTCTATAGAAGTCAATAGAAAATAGGCGAGATAGGTTGGTAGGACACCTTCTCAGGCATGAAGGTCTAGTCAGAAATTTATTATAGGCAGAAACGGGACTTAGGAGAGGTCGAGATTACTTTGCCGTTCGCTTCCGGTTGACCCATACCGTATCATACAAGAAAATTTAAATTCGAAGAAAAAAATATTTTTTTTTAAAAATTTTGAATTTTTCATCGACACCGAATGGGACTGCAGAAGGCCAGTGATGTTCTCATTTCAAAGAGACATCTGTCTGTGAAAGAATTTTTCTGAAATGTCCTACCGTTTTCCAGATACAGCTGGTATAAAGTCAAAATTAGGAACGTTCGCCTACATGACCGCGGTTATAAATTAATAGTTTCGCAAATATAAGTCCGATCCGAAGCCCAATAAATAGGGCAAGTTTTCGACGGAAGCAGTTTTAAATTGTGACACTCCTGGTCCGCGCTAGAGCCGACCCAATTCGCGGAATTTACTTTTTGTTCGTTTTAGTGTTTTCCTGAGATCACAGGATATCTCCTGTTTCCGGACTGAGTTGTCCGATCTGTATGGGAGTGCTATCAAAATTTTCTAGAGATACTGTGCTCTGCGTCAAGAGTAAAAGCGTCCACCTGTGAGGTCCTGTTTCGGAGTTATAGCTATCGGAAATTTTAACCAACTGTTATTTTTGAAATTAAGGATTAAATGTTTAGGAGAACATATCTGGCGAACAATTAAAGATAGCCCAAAAATTATTTCACCAGCGGTTGGCCCCTACCTAAGTGTACAGGAAAAATTTAATTTTGAACAAAAAAAAAACAATAATTTTTAAAAATTTTGAAATTTCCATCAACACCGATTGCGACCGCATGCGGCTTATATTGTTCCCGCTGAGACGGGGCATCCGTCTGTGAAAGAATTTTTCCGATAGGTGTTACTGTTCTCCTGCTACAGCTCTCAAAACGTCAAACTTAGGAGCTGTGCGCTCGCGAACATGGCCGCGGTTAAAAATCCATAGCTCCGCAGGTGTACGTCCGATCCATACCAAACGGGTCTCGTTAGAAGCCCAACGAACGCGGCAAGTTTTCGACAGAAGCAGCATTAAATTATCACATTCTTGGTCCGCGTTAGAGCCGACCCAATTCGCGCAATTTACTTTTTGTTCGTTTTAGTGTTTTCCTGAGGTCACACGATGTCCCCTGTTTCCTGACTGAGTACTCCCATCTCCATGGGACATTCACCAAATTTTTCTAGAGATATTGTGCTTTTAGTCAGTAGCAAAAGCGCCCATCTGCGAGGTTCCGTTTCGGAGTTATAGCTATCGGAAATTTTAACCAATTGTTATTTTTGAAATCAAGGATTAAATGTTTAGGAGAACATATCTGGCGAACTATTAAAGATAGCACAAAAATTCTCTCACCAACGATTGGCCCCTACCTAAGTGTACAGGAAAAATTTAATTTTGAAGAAAAAAAACTTAAAAATTTTAAACTTTTCATCAACACCGAATGCGCCCGCATACGGCTCATATTGTTCGCGCTGAGACGGGGCATCCGTCTGTGAAAGAATTTCTCCGATAAGCGTTACCGTTTTCCAGCTACAGCTCTCAAAACGTCAAACTTAGGAGCTGTGCGCTCGCGAGCATGGCCGCGGTTAAAAATCCATAGCTCCGAAGGTGTCCGTCCGATCTGTACTAAACGGGTCTCTTTCGTTAAGTTAGCGCAAAAATTATTTCACCAACGGTTGGCCCCTACCTATGTGTACGGGAAGAATTTGCTTTTTGTTCGTTTTAGTGTTTTCGTGATATTACAGGATGACCCCTATTTCCGGACTGAGTACTCCGATCTGTATAGTAGTGTTCAAAATTTTCTAGAGATACTGTCCTTTCTGTGCTTTTTCAGGAGCAAAAGCGCCTATCTACGATGTTCCGTTTCGGAGTTATAGCTGTCGAAAGTTTTAGCCAATTTTTGAAGTAATTATTATAGTGTAGGAGGAATTAGAAAATCACTGTACCTGTAGATTCATTAAAAGAACCAATGTGAGACTAATCAATTCTTTTTTATACTTTTAAATGTGAAGTTAACAAACTCCGTAGTGACAAATAGGAAATTATTCATCGTTAATTGTTAATTACTCCTATTCGTTACTAACGTAAATGGCTCTAATTTACCCTAAAAATTTCTCAGTACTTTTACATTAATCTACATTTTATATCTCTACATCTCCGTGCGTAGAGCGCCGTATTCTTTGCGCCGCAGCTTTTTTCCGTGCGTATTGCGCCACGAGTATGAAATTGACATATAAACCTATGTACAGTAATAATTGTTTAAAATTTTGTACACTATATGTTTATGCGTTCTGATTATGTATATTTTAAATATAAATTTTTACATTCCCTCACACTTTAATCCAGGCTTAGTACTGGCAGTTTTATTCGACAAAACAGGCGTGTTTAAAAGTATATAAATAATTTATCTTCGTCATGGAATGTACAAAAAGATTAAATGTAATTAATAAATGTAATTCCATTTGTGTCATATTATAATTCTAGATATTTACTATTTTTGTGAGGATGCTAACGCCTTCATCCCTAAGTACTTTACAAGCATATTTCTTACCCATGTTAAAGTTCCATTTTTATTCAGCCGCTTACGTCTTTAAGAAAAACTGTCAAAATATAGCGCATCTTTGCCGAACTTTGTTTTAAGTAATTCAATTTTTTTAATAATTACGTAAATTCTTTGATAATATTAAAATTAGATTAGTAGATATCTAGAACTACAATATGACACAAATGCAATTACATGAATGATTTTTTGAAAGTGTGAAAGAAAGTGAAAATTTGTAATTAAAATAACACATAACGCATAAACTTATAGCGTATAAAGCTTTAAATAATTATTACTGTACATAGGTTTAAATATCAATTACATACTCGCGGCGCAAAGAACACGACGCTCTACGCACAACACCCTTTTCTTATAACCCTTTCGCTATATTACCTGACCAGTAATTATGCATGTGAAGACTATATCTGGCCTAATCTATCTCAAATCCATGATGCAAAGCATACCACACATGTCTATCAGGGAATAATTTCCAACCATAATATATTCTAAGGCATACCACTTAACCCCTGATGTATATCACTTCTTGGAAGTCAATTAGGGAATCCCCTTTCATCACAACGCAGACAATAAGTAGGCATTTTCAGTTCCGCCTAGGCGATTTTGAAAACAGTGCTAGTTGTAAAGTGTTAATTTAAATTATTAATCAGAGATTTTGTTGTTAACTTTTGTGTTTTACTAATCCTAAGCCTGGATAAAGTATGAAAGTAAATTTTAAAGTTGGGTGACAAATCACGTAATTATTCTTACCTGCAAATGGGTTTTAAATGATCAAATATTAAGTGACTAATCACGAAGTGACAAACAAGAATAAACCGATTGTAATTTACTAAAGATTCAGCCAATTTGTAACATATTTCATTTGGAATAGCAATCCAAGCATGATATTTGCCTGTTCAAAAAAATATGTTGTACAAACTTACTCATTGCAGCAATGCAAAAAGAAACGTTTGACTATTGGAAATTTTCGCTAGTATTTTAATTTTGGAACTTTGAAAACAACCTGTTCTGCCGTTTGAATTTAATAATTTTTCGACTTACATAATTTATGATTTGCTTAAACCATAAAAAGTGCCAAAAATGCCCACGAATATTTGATTTCCTTCTCAATTTTTCGAAAGCGCTTTTTAGTGTATCTGAAAACACTTTCAATTTCATTTTAAATTATTTCACTAGAGCTTACATTATTTTTCTACAACGTAGTTTGAATACTCTCCGTACTCACGCTCATCGGTGGCGCCAGCAGTTACTTGGTTCTGCCTCTGCTGACCGTGGGCTAACGCGTTACAAACAGTGGAAATTTCCTCATTACTAATGAGTCATTAGTATTTATTAATATTTTCAGGCGTTAATGTGTTTACGTTTACGGTAATCTTTTTCGAAAAAATTGTAATGTTTAGCGTTCGGACAGCAAAATATGTAGTGAAATAAATGATCCTATGATTTTCTTAAGTTTATTTTACATAAACAAATGCTAATAACAGTAATATCTGTTGTTAACATCAAGTGAGAAAGTGTTATCTAAGGATAAAGCCAGTAAAATGATTTAATGTGGAGCTTTTTATGTTGGGATCGTAGTAACGAATAAAAGTTAGTTTCCGGTAAGTTTTTTACATTTCAACTTCATCTAGAAATTTCGATAGTTAGGATACAGTTTTATTTTGATGTTTTTTCTTGATTAGATATGTAGTTTTCATATTTATTATATCTATTACAAATTTATATAAAAAACCTCAAAAAATCATTTATCCTTCTATTGTTGGAAAGAAATGCTGCATCCCATATGAACTATGAGAATTTTTAATAATAAACACAACACAATTTCGCCAGAAAAAGGGAATTTTTATGATGGTACGGTACGACTAGGGAAGCGTATTTGTGATCCTTTTCTTTCCGAATACTCGCTCTTTTTAATACAATGATCAAGCGTGCGTCGATTAAATTGTATTAATGTAACAATTAACCATTTTAATAATAAACACAACACAATTTCGCCAGAAAAAGGGAATTTTTATGATGGTACGAATAGGGAAGCGTATTTGTAATCCTTTTCTTTCCGAATACTCGCTCTTTTTAATACAATGATCAAGCGTGCGTTGTTTAAATTGTATTAATGTAACAATTAACCATTTGTTTTAAAAATTATGAAATTAAGAAATTAATTTTTTGTCATATACTTATAGTTTTTATTTATTATGCGTACCTACCGATATAGTGCTTTTAATTTCAATTTCTTTCTTATAATTATGAATAACGTATTTCAGTGATTTCTGACCATATTATAAAAAATTCCTTCTACAAATCTCTCAAAATAAGTGTCAGAAAGTGGTACATAGGAGTATTATTTTACTTTTTGTTATACACGATATTAAAAAACTACGTGAGAGCGAAACTGATTACCGCTATTTTCCGCAATTAATCGGTATATAAGGCAAGCTCGTTTGCCTACCTGGCGGTAATACGGTCGCAGATCGTAGGTTGACTGCCTAGACGCTGAGTGAGGGTACCTATAGCAAAGCGTTATTAGGTGGAATAGGCCAAACGGGCGACTGTAAGTCCGGCGGTGTATTACCCCCGTATTTTCCACTGTTCCAGTTATCNACGTTTACGTTAATCGTTTTCGAAAAAATTGTAATGTTTAGCGTTCGGACAGCAAAATGTATAGTGAAATAAATGATCCTATGATTATCTTAAGTTTATTCTACATAAACAAATGCTGATAACGGTAATATCTGTTGTTAACATCAAGTGAGAAAGTATTATCTAAGGATAAAGCCAGTAAAATGATTTAATGTGGAGCTTTTTATGTTGGGATCGTAGTAACGAATAAAAGTTAGTTTCTGGTAAGTTTTTCACATTTGATCTTCACCTAGAAATTTCGATAGTTAGGAGAAAAAATTGTATTTGTAGCGTTCAGACAGCAAAATATATAGTGAAATAAATGATCCTATGATTTTCTAAAGTTTATTCTACATAAACAAATGCTAATAACGGTAATCTCTGTTGTTAACATCAAGTGAGAAAGTGTTATCTAAGAGGATAAAGCCAGTAAAATGATTTAATGTGGAGCTTTTTATGTTGGGATCGTAGTAACGAATAAAAGTTAGTTTCCGGTAAGTTTTTCACATTTAATCTTCATCTAGAAATTTCGATAGTTAGGATACAATTTGGAGGTTTTTTCTTGATTAGATATGTAGGTTTCATATTTACTATATCTATTACAAATTTACATAAAAAAACTTAAGACCTCAAAAACTCATTCATCCTTCTATTGTTGGAAAAAAATGCTGCATCCCATATGAACTCTGAGAATTTTTAATAATAAACACAACACAATTTCGCCAGAAAAAGGGAATTTTTTTGATGGTACGGTACGACTAGGGAAGCGTATTTGTGATCCTTTTCTTTCCGAATACTCGCTCTTTTTAATACAATGATCAAGCATTTAAATTGTATTAATGTAACAATTAACCATTTGTTTTAAAAATTAAGAAATTAAGAAATTAATTTTTTGTCATATACTT
>NW_020438920.1:111046-114273 GCF_000699045.2 Agrilus planipennis | reverse complement strand
ATAATACATTCTTTGGCTTTTGTTCGAGCGTAACTTTCTGTCTTTCATTCTCCGAATACTTGCTCTCTTTAACAGTCCTGTGCTTGAACGGTCGACCGACAGAACAAGACATTTTGACTCGTTTTGGTATAAATAGCAATTAAAAAATATGTTTTGAAAATTAATGCGTTATCTTTGTGTAAATTAAGTGTTTTTAAACTTGTATTACAAAGGGAATGTCTTTCTTTCTCTATTTAAAGATGTTTGGGGGCTAATTTCGAAAACTAACGAACGAAAATTGAACGCTCTATAGGCTATACCATTATCAAGGTGGTTATAGCTTATTCTTAAATATTTTGAAGCATTTTTTTTGTTGCTAATAATATATTCTTTGGCTTTTGTTCGAGCGTAACTTTCTGTCTTTCATTCTCCGAATACTTGCTCTCTTTAACAGTCGTGTGCTTGAACGGTCGAGCGACAGAACAAGACATTTTGACTCGTTTTGGTATAAATAGCAATTAAAAGATATGTTTTGAAAATTAATGCGTTATCTTTGTGTAAATTAAGTGTTTTTAAACTTGTATTACAAAGGGAATGTCTTTCTTTCTCTATTTAAAGATGTTTGGGGGCTAATTTCGAAAACTAACGAACGAAAATTGAACGCTCTGTAGCGCTATACCATTATCGAGGTGGTTATAGCTTATTTTTAAAAATTTGAAGCTTTTTTTTGTTGACTATAATACATTCTTTGGCTTTTGTTCGAGCGTAACGTTCTGTCTTTCATTCTCCGAATACTTGCTCTCTTTAACAGTCATGTGCTTGAACGGTCGACCGACAGAACAAGACATTTTGACTCGTTTTGGTATAAATAGCAATTAAAAGATATGTTTTGAAAATTAATGCGTTATCTTTGTGTAAATTAAGTGTTTTTAAACTTGTATTACAAAGGGAATGTCTTTCTTTCTCTATTTAAAGATGTTTGGGGGCTAATTTCGAAAACTAACGAACGAAAATTGAACGCTCTGTAGCGCTATACCATTATCGAGGTGGTTATAGCTTATTTTTAAAAATTTGAAGCTTTTTTTTGTTGACTATAATACATTCTTTGGCTTTTGTTCGAGCGTAACGTTCTGTCTTTCATTCTCCGAATACTTGCTCTCTTTAACAGTCATGTGCTTGAACGGTCGACCGACAGAACAAGACATTTTGACTCGTTTTGGTATAAATAGCAATTAAAAGATATGTTTTGAAAATTAATGCGTTATCTTTGTGTAAATTAAGTGTTTTTAAACTTGTATTACAAAGGGAATGTCTTTCTTTCTCTATTTAAAGATGTTTGGGGGCTAATTTCGAAAACTAACGAACGAAAATTGAACGCTCTGTAGCGCTATACCATTATCGAGGTGGTTATAGCTTATTTTTAAAAATTTGAAGCTTTTTTTTGTTGACTATAATACATTCTTTGGCTTTTGTTCGAGCGTAACGTTCTGTCTTTCATTCTCCGAATACTTGCTCTCTTTAACAGTCATGTGCTTGAACGGTCGACCGACAGAACAAGACATTTTGACTCGTTTTGGTATAAATAGCAATTAAAAGATATGTTTTGAAAATTAATGCGTTATCTTTGTGTAAATTAAGTGTTTTTAAACTTGTATTACAAAGGGAATGTCTTTCTTTCTCTATTTAAAGATGTTTGGGGGCTAATTTCGAAAACTAACGAACGAAAATTGAACGCTCTGTAGCGCTATACCATTATCGAGGTGGTTATAGCTTATTTTTAAAAATTTGAAGCTTTTTTTTGTTGACTATAATACATTCTTTGGCTTTTGTTCGAGCGTAACGTTCTGTCTTTCATTCTCCGAATACTTGCTCTCTTTAACAGTCGTGTGCTTGAACCGTCAACCGATACAACAAGACATTTTGGCTGGTTTCAATATAAATAGTCATTGAAAATGTGTTTTAAAGGTTAATGCCTCTTGTTCTGCTGTTTGAATTTAATAATTGATCGACTTGCAGATCTTACTAATATACCGTACCTCGCCTATTTTAAACTCAATTTATGATTTGCTCGAACCATAAAAATGCCAAAAATATTTAATTTCCTTCTCGATTTTTCAGTGTACATATTAGAAAAGACCGTCAATTTTATTTTAAATTATTTCACTTGAGAAACTAACATTATTTTTTTACAACCTACTTTGAATACTCTCCGTACTCAGGCTCATCGGTGGCGCCAACAGTCATTTGGTTCTGCCTCAACTGAACGTGGGCTAACACGTTACAAACACTGGAAATTTCCTCATTACTAATGAGTCATTAGTATTTATTAATATGTTCCGGTGTTAATGTGTTCACGTTTACGTTAATCGTTTTCGAAAAAATTGTAATGTTTAGCGTTCGGACAGCAAAATGTATAGTGAAATAAATGATCCTATGATTATCTTAAGTTTATTCTACATAAACAAATGCTGATAACGGTAATATCTGTTGTTAACATCAAGTGAGAAAGTATTATCTAAGGATAAAGCCAGTAAAATGATTTAATGTGAGGCTTTTTATGTTGGGATCGTAGTAACGAATAAAAGTTAGTTTCCGGTAAGTTTTTCACATTTGATCTTCATCTAGAAATTTCGATAGTTAGGATACAATTTGGCAGTTTTTTCTTGATTAGATATGTAGGTTTCATATTTACTATATCTATTACAAATTTACATAAAAAAACTTAAGACCTCAAAAACTCATTCATCCTTCTATTGTTGGAAAAAAATGCTGCATCCCATATGAACTCTGAGAATTTTTAATAATAAACACAACACAATTTCGCCAGAAAAAGGGAATTTTTTTGATGGTACGGTACGACTAGGGAAGCGTATTTGTGATCCTTTTCTTTCCGAATACTAGCTCTTTTTAATACAATGATCAAGCATTTAAATTGTATTAATGTAACAATTAACCATTTGTTTTAAAAATTAAGAAATTAAGAAATTAATTTTTTGTCATATACTTATAGTTTTTATTTATTATGCGTACCTACCGATATAGTGCTTTTAATTTCAATTTCTTTCTTATAATTATGAATAACGTATTTCAGTGATTTCTGACCATATTATAAAAAATTCCTTCTACAAATCTCTCAAAGTAAGTGTCAGTAATTGGTACATAGGAGTATTATTTTAATTTTTGTTATACATGATATTAAAAAACTACGTAAGAGCGAAACTGATTACCGCTATTTTCCGCAATTAAAC
>NW_020438920.1:103537-110298 GCF_000699045.2 Agrilus planipennis | reverse complement strand
AGGTAATTGCAGCCAATTTTTTATATTTTTTAAATATAGCGAAGTTGTTTACTACCAGGAATAGTTTTTTATCTTTTATTCTCCGAATACTTTATCTCTTTGAACGATCGAACGAATAAATAGTAAGATATTTTGCTCGTTTTAATATTTTGTATAAATTAAATTTTTCAAACTTGTATTACATAAAGAATGTATCAGCTTCTCTATGTTGTTGTATGTTGGGACTAATTTCGGAAACTAACGAATCCAAGTTAATAGCTCTTTCATTGTTTGAAATCTATACCATTATCCAGGTGGTTGTTTTTTAGCTTTTGTTCGAGCGTAATTTTCTGTCTTTCATTCTCCGAATACTTGATCTTTTTAACAGTCTTGTGCTTGAACGCCCGACCGACAGAACAAGACATTTTTTCTCGTTTTAATATAAATAGCCATTAAAAATGTGTTTTGAAAGTTAATGCGTCTTCTTTGTGTATAATAAACCTTATTAAACTTGTATTACAAAGGGAACGTCTTAGTTTGTTCATTTAATGATAGTATGTGGGTGTTAATTTCGCAAACTAACGAGCCAAAGTTAAAAGCTCTTTCGTTGCTTGAAATCTATACAATTATCGAGGCGGTTGTAGCTTTTTTTAATGTTTTTTAAATATTTTGAAGAATTTTTCGTTGTTAAGAATACCTACATTTTTTAGCTTTTGTTCGAGCGTAACTTTCTGTCTTTCATTCTCCGAATACTTGCTCTCTTTAACAGTCATGTGCTTGAACGTTCGACCTACAGAACAAGACATTTTGGCTCGTTTTAGTATAAATAGCCATTAAAAAATTCGTTTTGAAAATTAATGCGTTGTCGTTGTGTAAATTATGTGTTTTTAAACTTGTATTACATAGGGAACGTCTCAGTTTGTTTATTTAATGATATGTGGGGGTTAATTTCGGAAACTAACGAACCAAAGTTAAAAGCTCTTTCATGGTTTGAAATCTATACCATTATCGAGGTGGTTGTAGCATACTTTTAATGTTTTTCAAATATTTTAAAACACGTTTTGTTGTTAAGAATATATTTTTTGGCTTTTATTCGAGCGTAACTTTCTGTCTTTCATTCTCCGAATACTTGCTCTCTTTAACAGTCGTGTGCTTGAACGGTCGACCGACAGAACAAGACATTTTGAGTCGTCTTGGTATTTAATTAAGTGTTTTTAAACTTGTATTACAAAGGGAATGTCTTTCTTTCTCTATTTAAAGATGTTTGGGGGCTAAATTCGAAAACTAACGAACGAAAATTGAACGCTCTATAGGCTATACCATTATCGAGGTGGTTGTGGCATACCTTTAATGTTTTTTAAATATATTTTTTGGCTTTTATTCGAGCGTAACTTTCTGTCTTTTATTCTCCGAATACTTGCTCTCTTTAACAATCGTGTGCTTGAACGGTCGACCGATAGAACAAGACATTTTGGCTCGTTTTGGTGTAAATAGCTATTAAAAAATGTGAAAATTAATGTGTTAGCTCTGTGAAAATTAAATGTTTTTAAACTTGTATTACAAAGGGAATGTCTTACTTTTTCTATTTGATGATATGTGGGTGTTGATTTCGGAAACTAACGAACCATAGTTAAAAGCTCTTTGATTGTTTGAAAGCTATACCATTATCGAGGTGGTTTAAATGCTGCTTTTTATTATATAAATTTTAAAGGTTCAAAGACGTTTTATGCACTGTAACTTCCATTTTTCAAAAATACAGAACAATCGGACTTGGAGAGGCGAGACCTTTAACCAAATTAAATTTGGGAAAAACTTTTAGCTACACATCATATGCACTGAGTCCCTTCTTTTTTATTTAATTTAATAATAACTTTTAACCCCACAAAAATTTACTGCTATTGTTAAATATTACAAAATTTGTTCGTTCTTGGAAGTTTACATTGTTTTATAATTTGACTAGGAGAATATAGAAATTTTTATAAGAACTGATTTAACTTAATTTTATTGCAGCTATTTTTGGTTTTTCTTCTCTATATGGAGGTGAAATTTGCTAGAAGTCCAGTGTTAACTAAAAAAGACACTATAAGTTCTGACTTATCCTTCCTAACTTCAACTTCCAAATTCTACTTTCTTAAGTTCTGATTAAATCGTCTTGTTTACTACTTTAACTCTACATTCCTTAGTTCAACTACCTTCGTTTTATGCTATCTTTCAATTGTAACCTTTTTTAAATTTTTTGTTAATTCTTAAATAGTTTACGTTCTCGTATTATTTTATTTCTTCGCTCCATCTATCTTCCGAACACAAAAAGTGTAAAACATTAATAGTTTCATCAATATCTTTACTTGCACATATTCAAAATGTAGAATATAATATTTCAGGGATTCCTCTTCCTTTTTAGATATTTATCCTTTAAGGATGTCATTTTTTGTTTTCACCGTAATAAAAATATTACGTGAGTATAATAACTAGGAACATTCTTTTGTATTTTTCTGCATTTATGAAGCACATTTACCGTTAGACACAAAAACTCAAAGTTTGACAATTTTTACAAATTTTAATAAACGTTTGAAAAATATTTTGTTTTCGTTTTTACTTTAATTTATTTTTGATGTGAGTGAAGATTGAGAGTGTTAAATAGTCTTATTTTAGAAAAATGTTTGACTGACAATCCAAATTAACTTATTTCCGTATAATGTGTCTTTTTAATTTGAATTTTCCAATCAATATATATATATATATCACTTCAAAAGTTTGTGAAATTTGTGGAAGAACTAGATTATTCTTAATTANTAGTCTTATTTTGTTGACATTCTTTTAAAATCCAGTTTAACATTTTTTATGTATGATATCTGTTCAAAAACTATCGCGAATTTTGTGTTTTTTCAAAACTTATTTATTTATTCATGAATATCCATTTTGTTTCTTCAAACTAATCCCCACCAGATATTATACACTTACATACAGGGTGAGTTATTTCAATTGGATTTTCACATTACATTAATCGTTCCATAAATACCTTTACTTGTGCATTTTGAACCTGTATAAATGAATATTTCAGGATTTTCCCTTACTTTAGGTTTTGTCCTTTAAGGATATCAAAATTGTTGCAATGTTCGCTCCATAATCAGAAGTTTTAAAATAGTTTTAGTATAGTACCTAACAATATTTTTTAATGTTATAACACAACGTTTTGCTTTTTACAGCTTCATTTTGCTAATATAAATATTTAGGTGTTATTTTACCTGGTTATAAAATCAACCATATATTCATTTACCGTTAGATCGAAAACTCAAAATTTTTTTTAACGGTTTTTACAAATTATTGTTGAATTAATTAAACATTTGTGTTTACAGTTTTGTGTTGAATTTTCTTGAACTGAGTATGTGAAATAAAAACCCGTTTTTTTGAAAAAACTGTAGCTGACATTGTTTTAAATAATATTTATAATAATAACTTTATTTCTTTACATGTCATTACGGCTTCTTCACACATAGCTCTTCCTCCCAATGTGTATTCTATACAAGTTACCCCCAATTCATTACTCTAGATGTATCTTGAAGTGCATCTCGCCACCCCTAATACCATTTTGCAATACATTAATTGCACTTTGTCTAGCTCTAGACCACCTACGCTATTCCAGCTCAACGTTTCTACGTTGTACAATGCTATAGCTCTGAAGATCGATTTCATAAGGAAAACGCGGTCTTCTCCTTTGTCTCTACTGTCTCTTCATTACCCCCCAATACGAATATGAAGTTTGCGGAAGAACTAATTGTTTAACTCTTAATTAGATTATAGATATTGAAAATTTATATTTAACTTTGTTCTAGATCCTTATGGTTTTCCTTGCCAAAGGGATGAAAAAGGTCCATTGGAATAATGGTCGCACTAGGAGGGAAGGCACTCTTTACAGCCACAACGGTAAGTTTTTGATGTTTACTCCCTATAATTACTCTCACAGTTTACGATTTTCTAATAATTAGCTAGTATTATCTTATCTTCATTATAAAAAAATCTTTGCAGTTTAGACCTTCAGTTTGCTAATATTAATTATTTTACCTGATCATAAAACCAAACAGAAAACAACAAAAACTGAAATTGTACTATCCTTGTCTTACCCCGTTAATAGTATTCATTCTTTCAGGAATTTCTTCATTGATTCTCATTTTAAATGATGTTGCTTCGTATATTTCTCCTATTATTTTCCGTAACTACATATTTATTCCTTTTTCTTCCATTGTACTTCATATTTTCTTTCCGTTTATCCTGTCAAAAGCCCCCTTCATATCAGCAAAGAATAGGAATGTTTCTCCTTTTTCTTTCTTTATATCTTCCTTAATGGCCGTCTTTACTATGTATGTTGCATCCAGTGTCCCTCTTCCTTTTCTGTAGCCTATTTGTGTATCATTCATGAGATTAATTTCTTCCATTTCTGTCTCGAGCCGATACTTTCTATATGTGTAATGTGCCTATTTAATTTCAATTTTTCAAGTATTATATATCAATTCAAAAGCTTGTGAAGTTTGCGGAAGAACTAACTATTTATCTCTTAACTAGATTATAATTATGGAAAATTTATATTTAACTTTGTCCTAGATCCTTATAGTTTCCCTTGCCAAAGGAATGAAGGAGGTCCACTGGAATAATGGTAGCCCTGGGAGGGAAGGCAATCTTTACAGCCATAAGGGTAAGTAAGAGTTTAATGTTTACTCCGTACAATTGCTGTCACAGTTTACGGTTACCTAATAACTAGCTGGTATTATCACTGTTATGAAAAAATTCTTTGCAGTTTAGAGCTTCACTTTACTAATATGATTATTTATTATTTTACTTGGTCATAAAACCAAATTCGAAACAACAAAACGTGAAATTTGGCGTTTTTAACAAATTTTTGTTGAAATAATTGAACTTTTGTGAAAATCGTCTAATTCTATGCCTTACTTTTTACAGTGGATATTCATAAAATAAGTGAAGACTAAGTTTGTTAAGAAATAGTCTTATTTTGAAGAAATGTTTGGCTAACCTTAATTAAAAATCTTATTTAGCACATGTTCCGCATAATTATTATCTCATTAAATTTATTACCTAATTACCTATANTTATCAAGACGGACGGAATATTTTTCTGTTTGAAGTTATGGAGATATAGTTTTTCTATCTTTACAAATAGTTCTTGTACATGCTTCCTTATTTGCCTTTGTCACCCATTTTAATTGGAAAAAAGACACTGATGCGAAAAAAGATCAGAGTCAAAATAGGGTTGTAAATAATTTTATTGATGTAAAATCAACATCAATCATTTTATATCAAAATATTTACAACCCAATTTTTTCCGATCTTTTGTACATTGTAATAAGAGGAAGAAATGGAATCCATAGTTTCTGTAGCTTTGAGTTCACTTTGTAGTTTTCAGTTTTACGCAGCTGGCGTATATCAATTCGATATTGTTTTGCGGACTGTTTTGTCGTAATTCATAAAAATTTGTAGTTTCTTGATTTGGCAGGGGCTGATATCAGTTTGAAACTTGAAAATTCTATGGACCATGACATTAAACCCGAAAAACAATATCGATGCAATTATTTTAGATTATCCATTTCCAACTTTAGAATATTTTGGGCTCTTGAGTTAAAAATGATGATGACAAAACTTTTAATGGCAAGAATGTATTTTGCATTTTACAAATGGAAAATACGTTTGGAAAAGTATTTTAAATAAAATACAAAACACTTTTCCCAAAAAATTATTTAAATGCAAGATAAAATAGGTATTTTTTATTTTGTATTTACATTTTAAATGCAAGTATTTCAAATAAATCACATCTCTGCCTATATGTCTATTCAAAAGCTTGTAATGTTTGTGAATGAATTATTTGGTTAATTCCAATTTGTTTATAGGTATTAAAAAATTATATTCGAATTTGTTCCAGGTTCCAGATCCTTTTGGTTTTCCTCATGGATGGGATGATACAGTTTCATTGGAATGGTGGCACTGGAACAGTGGAAAGGAAGGCAGCCGTATATTGCCTCCTGCAACGGTAAGATATTTGCATTTGCATTCGATAAACCCTAGAACCTGTTTATTCATAGCTATAGATTTGAAAACACTAAAAGCATTTGTTAAATATAAATTTGAAAATTCATTTTTCATTTTTATCCACTATAAATTACCTCAAGTTAATGAGGAACAATTGTTACTGTTATCACATCCTCGCCGGGAATCAACCCGGGACCTTTGACTTTACGCACCAATGCTCTAACCAGTGTAGTGGATAAAAATTAAAAATGAATTTTCATATTAACATCTAATATTAAGTCATTAGTATTAAAAGTACTTGTTTCTGGTTTATTTGAAAATAAATGTGATGTAAAACGAATGTATATATTAAATACATAACAGCAAATTATAGGTAACGTTAAAACTGAGACAGTAGAGGAATAAAGAAGGAAAATTAAGGATATTTAAATCGTAATTGCAGTTAACTTTTTGTCTGCAGAAGTTACGCGTTGTTAATAATTTATTTTGTTTTCATTGTCACGTATCTTAATGAAATGTTGCCTACTTTTCACTACACCTAAAAGCTTTTTTCATCGTTTAACCAAAGTTTTTTGTCACTTGTAATAAAAATTGTTTGCTTTTATTTCTCAATGATTTTGTTTAAACGTAGTTTCAACCCCTCGACTTCACCTGCGTGAAGAAGAGGGAAAATTATATTACTTTAACAACACGTCCCTAAAGTCCCATAGAGACAGATAGTTAAGGAATTTTATGTTTAATATAAGA
>NW_020438920.1:97753-103014 GCF_000699045.2 Agrilus planipennis | reverse complement strand
GGTTAGGTTAGGTTAGGTTAGGTTAGCTTAGATTGCGCTGGATTGACTTGGGTTGGATTGTATTATATTTTTTATTTTTTACTAATGTTAATAACAGTAAATTGTTGAATTTCAACGAGTTCAAACAAAGAACATCTTCTGTTCAGCAATTGTGTGAATCACCTATAAGTGCAATTGCCTTATTTTAAACCCCAGCACGTTGCGAAATCCCTTGTGAGTAGGACGCCCAGCACCTTCACCATATTTTACTTGTATACTAATATTACTTGACGATAGTGCTACATATTAGCAAAGAAAGAAAATAACGATGTATGTTAAATACATGATTTTTTAAACTAGTGAAAAATGACGCTCTCAAGCTTGTAAAACTTAATTTACTTTTCTTATGATTGTATAACAAAATTATTTGCCAAAGCTTTTAAATATTAGCAATCGAACAAAATAACTGCTGATGTTAAACATTATAGGAAAAATAAAAATGTTACTCATTTTTTAAACTAGTGAAAAATGACGCACTCAAATTTTTAAAACTTAGTTTACTTTTCATATGATTGTGTAACAAAATTATTTGCCAAAGCTTTTAAATATTAGCAATCGAACAAAATAACTGCTGATGTTAAACATTATAGGAAAAATAAAAATGTTACTCATTTTTTAAACTAGTGAAAAATGACGCACTCAAATTTTTAAAACTTAGTTTACTTTTCATATGATTGTGTAACAAAATTATTTGCCAAAGCTTTTAAATATTAGCAATCGAACAAAATAACTGCTGATGTTAAACATTATAGGAAAAATAAAAATGTTACTCATTTTTTAAACTAGTGAAAAATGACGCACTCAAATTTTTAAAACTTAGTTTACTTTTCATATGATTGTGTAACAAAATTATTTGCCAAAGCTTTTAAATATTAGCAATCGAACAAAATAACTGCTGATGTTAAACATTATAGGAAAAATAAAAATGTTACTCATTTTTTAAACTAGTGAAAAATGACGCACTCAAATTTTTAAAACTTAGTTTACTTTTCATATGATTGTGTAACAAAATTATTTGCCAAAGCTTTTAAATATTAGCAATCGAACAAAATAACTGCTGATGTTAAACATTATAGGAAAAATAAAAATGTTACTCATTTTTTAAACTAGTGAAAAATGACGCACTCAAATTTTTAAAACTTAGTTTACTTTTCATATGATTGTGTAACAAAATTATTTGCCAAAGCTTTTAAATATTAGCAATCGAACAAAATAACTGCTGATGTTAAACATTATAGGAAAAATAAAAATGTTACTCATTTTTTAAACTAGTGAAAAATGACGCACTCAAATTTTTAAAACTTAGTTTACTTTTCATATGATTGTGTAACAAAATTATTTGCCAAAGCTTTTAAATATTAGCAATCGAACAAAATAACTGCTGATGTTAAACATTATAGGAAAAATAAAAATGTTACTCATTTTTTAAACTAGTGAAAAATGACGCACTCAAATTTTTAAAACTTAGTTTACTTTTCATATGATTGTGTAACAAAATTATTTGCCAAAGCTTTTAAATATTAGCAATCGAACAAAATAACTGCTGATGTTAAACATCATAGGAAAAATAAAAATGTTACTCATTTTTTAAACTAGTGAAAAATGACGCACTCAAGCTTGTAAAGCTTAATTTACTTTTCTTATGATTGTATAACAAAATTATTTGCCAAAGCTTTTAAATATTAGCAATCGAAGAAAATAACTGCTAATGTTAAACATCATAGGAAAAATAAAAATGTTACTCATTTTTTAAACTAGTGAAAAATGACGCACTCAAATTTGTAAAATTTAATTTACTTTTCTTATGATTGTATAACAAAATTACTTGCCAAAGCTTTTAAAAATTAGCAATCGAACAAAATAACTGCTGATGTTAAACATCATAGGAAAAACAAAAATGTTACTCATTTTTTAAACTAGTGAAAAATGACGCACTCAAGCTTGTAAAACTTAATTTACTTTTCTTATGATTGTATAACAAAATTATTTGCCAAAGCTTTTAAATATTAGCAATCGAACAAAATAACTGCTGATGTTAAACATTATAGGAAAAATAAAAATGTTACTCATTTTTTAAACTAGTGAAAAATGACGCACTCAAATTTTTAAAACTTAGTTTACTTTTCATATGATTGTGTAACAAAATTATTTGCCAAAGCTTTTAAATATTAGCAATCGAACAAAATAACTGCTGATGTTAAACATTATAGGAAAAATAAAAATGTTACTCATTTTTTAAACTAGTGAAAAATGACGCACTCAAATTTTTAAAACTTAGTTTACTTTTCATATGATTGTGTAACAAAATTATTTGCCAAAGCTTTTAAATATTAGCAATCGAACAAAATAACTGCTGATGTTAAACATTATAGGAAAAATAAAAATGTTACTCATTTTTTAAACTAGTGAAAAATGACGCACTCAAATTTTTAAAACTTAGTTTACTTTTCATATGATTGTGTAACAAAATTATTTGCCAAAGCTTTTAAATATTAGCAATCGAACAAAATAACTGCTGATGTTAAACATTATAGGAAAAATAAAAATGTTACTCATTTTTTAAACTAGTGAAAAATGACGCACTCAAATTTTTAAAACTTAGTTTACTTTTCATATGATTGTGTAACAAAATTATTTGCCAAAGCTTTTAAATATTAGCAATCGAACAAAATAACTGCTGATGTTAAACATTATAGGAAAAATAAAAATGTTACTCATTTTTTAAACTAGTGAAAAATGACGCACTCAAATTTTTAAAACTTAGTTTACTTTTCATATGATTGTGTAACAAAATTATTTGCCAAAGCTTTTAAATATTAGCAATCGAACAAAATAACTGCTGATGTTAAACATTATAGGAAAAATAAAAATGTTACTCATTTTTTAAACTAGTGAAAAATGACGCACTCAAATTTTTAAAACTTAGTTTACTTTTCATATGATTGTGTAACAAAATTATTTGCCAAAGCTTTTAAATATTAGCAATCGAACAAAATAACTGCTGATGTTAAACATTATAGGAAAAATAAAAATGTTACTCATTTTTTAAACTAGTGAAAAATGACGCACTCAAATTTTTAAAACTTAGTTTACTTTTCATATGATTGTGTAACAAAATTATTTGCCAAAGCTTTTAAATATTAGCAATCGAACAAAATAACTGCTGATGTTAAACATTATAGGAAAAATAAAAATGTTACTCATTTTTTAAACTAGTGAAAAATGACGCACTCAAATTTTTAAAACTTAGTTTACTTTTCATATGATTGTGTAACAAAATTATTTGCCAAAGCTTTTAAATATTAGCAATCGAACAAAATAACTGCTGATGTTAAACATTATAGGAAAAATAAAAATGTTACTCATTTTTTAAACTAGTGAAAAATGACGCACTCAAATTTTTAAAACTTAGTTTACTTTTCATATGATTGTGTAACAAAATTATTTGCCAAAGCTTTTAAATATTAGCAATCGAACAAAATAACTGCTGATGTTAAACATTATAGGAAAAATAAAAATGTTACTCATTTTTTAAACTAGTGAAAAATGACGCACTCAAATTTTTAAAACTTAGTTTACTTTTCATATGATTGTGTAACAAAATTATTTGCCAAAGCTTTTAAATATTAGCAATCGAACAAAATAACTGCTGATGTTAAACATTATAGGAAAAATAAAAATGTTACTCATTTTTTAAACTAGTGAAAAATGACGCACTCAAATTTTTAAAACTTAGTTTACTTTTCATATGATTGTGTAACAAAATTATTTGCCAAAGCTTTTAAATATTAGCAATCGAACAAAATAACTGCTGATGTTAAACATTATAGGAAAAATAAAAATGTTACTCATTTTTTAAACTAGTGAAAAATGACGCACTCAAATTTTTAAAACTTAGTTTACTTTTCATATGATTGTGTAACAAAATTATTTGCCAAAGCTTTTAAATATTAGCAATCGAACAAAATAACTGCTGATGTTAAACATTATAGGAAAAATAAAAATGTTACTCATTTTTTAAACTAGTGAAAAATGACGCACTCAAATTTTTAAAACTTAGTTTACTTTTCATATGATTGTGTAACAAAATTATTTGCCAAAGCTTTTAAATATTAGCAATCGAACAAAATAACTGCTGATGTTAAACATTATAGGAAAAATAAAAATGTTACTCATTTTTTAAACTAGTGAAAAATGACGCACTCAAATTTTTAAAACTTAGTTTACTTTTCATATGATTGTGTAACAAAATTATTTGCCAAAGCTTTTAAATATTAGCAATCGAACAAAATAACTGCTGATGTTAAACATTATAGGAAAAATAAAAATGTTACTCATTTTTTAAACTAGTGAAAAATGACGCACTCAAATTTTTAAAACTTAGTTTACTTTTCATATGATTGTGTAACAAAATTATTTGCCAAAGCTTTTAAATATTAGCAATCGAACAAAATAACTGCTGATGTTAAACATTATAGGAAAAATAAAAATGTTACTCATTTTTTAAACTAGTGAAAAATGACGAACTCAAATTTTTAAAACTTAATTTACTTTTCTTATGATTGTATAACAAAATTACTTGCCAAAGCTTTTAAATATTAGCAATCGAACAAAATAACTGCTGATGTTAAACATTATAGGAAAAATAAAAATGTTACTAATTTTTTAAACTAGTGAAAAATGACGCACTCAAATTTGTAAAACTTAACTTACTTTCCTTATGATTGTATAACAAAATTACTTGCCAAAGCTTTTGAAATATTAGCAATCAAACAAAATAACTGAGGTTGTTAAACATCAGAGGAAAAATAAAAATGTTACTCATTTTTTAAACTAGTGAAAAATGACGCATTCAAATTTGTAAAACTTAATTTACTTTTATTATGATTGTATAACAAAATTACTTGCGAAAGCTTTTAAATATTAGTAATCGAACAAAATAACTGCAGATGTTAAACATCAGAGGAAAAATAAAAATGTTACTCATTTTTTAAACTAGTGAAAAATGACGCACTCAAATTTGTAAAATTTAATTTACTTTTCTTATGATTGTATAACAAAATTACTTGCCAAAGCTTTTAAATATTAGTAATCGAACAAAATAACTGCTGATATTAAACATCATAGGAAAAATAAAAATGTTACTCATTTTTTAAACTAGTGAAAAATGACGCACTCAAATTTGTAAAACTTAATTTACTTTTCTTATGATTGTATAACAA
>NW_020438920.1:95350-96826 GCF_000699045.2 Agrilus planipennis | reverse complement strand
ATAATCCCTATTAACATTTCAACTTCGCGTACTAACCGCATGACGTCTGTACTTTGCTATCCGTCCTAATTGCTATTTTATGAGGGGTTTCTTCGGTGATTTGGGTTCAACAACTTAATTCTATATTTTCTATCTTCAGCATTTTTCAAATCATATTTTCTTACTATTGGTTCCCTTCTTTTATCTACAACCCTTAGCTCCACCTTCATAACTTTCCTAAATTATTCAAATTCTATATTCTTCAGTTCTAAATCAACCTTCGTTCTACTCTTCTTAGTCTCTAACAGTTATAAAAATAAATATTAGTTTTACCAGATTTTATTATTTTAACATTGAACACGCCAAGAACCAAAAATATTTTTTCACAAAAAGGTAGCTACTACGTAACTAATTGTACGAGACACATCTGCAAAATTTTATTTAATGAAATTGTTATCATTAGCAATGAATCAAAACAAGGATACTTACTAAACATCACATAAAGAATAAAGATGTTGCCCATTTCTCAAGACAGTCAAAAATCCCGCACTCTTAAAATGGCGGAACTTTTGATTTATGTTTCATTTAATTAAATTACGTTTGTATTTTTTTATTACTCATTTTAGCAGCTGCACTATATAAAATCTTGTAAATGTATTTTGTGAATTTAGTTATTTCAGGACTTTTATTGTGAAAAACGTTTGGTTTGAACAAAAAATGGTAAATAACGAATTTCGCGATATGAATCTGTAAAATTTTATTTGATAAAGCTGTTAAATATTAGCAACAAACAACAAGATAATATTTGATACTTATAAGACATCAGATGAGTTATAAATTTAAGAAATTTTTTTCATATTTTCTCTTTTGGAGAAGACACCTGGCACCTTCACCATATTTTTACCAACGCATTAAAATAGTAAGTGGTTACAAAATAGGTTTTCTCAAAAAGAATTTTATTTAATAAAGTTATCATTTACACTGAATCAAAGCTAGATAATAAACATCACATGAAAAAGAAAATGTGACTCATTGCTTGAAACATTACTTAATTTTTTTTATACGAATATAGAACGTTTACTTTGTTCCACTTTTAGTTTTTAACAACTCCATTAAACAAAATGTTTATAGATAGATCTCGTACCTTAGCTATATAGATTATAAAATTAATTGTGGATATTTAATGGTACCTAACCTGTAAAATTTTATTTGCGGTAGCTATTTAAACATTAGTTATTTGCAATGCAACAAAATAACGCTAGATTTTAAAAATCAGATGAAAAATTGACGTATTCTTAAAATATTGAAACTTTTTTTATTATTTATCTGATTGTTTATGTAATGTTTACTTAGCTTCATTGCTGATTTTGTTGTATCTCGTACAACTAGTTACTTTGAAATTTAGTGTAAAAAGTTAGTTTTGTACAAAAAAAGGGTAAATAACTGATTGTATAAACTTATCTATAATATTTTATTTGGTGCAGCTATTTAATAAAG
>NW_020438920.1:92465-94299 GCF_000699045.2 Agrilus planipennis | reverse complement strand
CACCCCTGTCCCCGCACCCTCCCCTCTGCCCCCGCGGCCGCCTCTACTCCCCCGCGCCCGCCCTCCTCGCCCGCACACACTCATTCATACGTGCACCCACATACATACAGCCTCATTCATTCATACATACACGCACACACCCATTCCTACGCACACGCACACACCCATTTATACTCACACGCACATATATGCCCCATTCATCCCTCTACGTTCACACCGCATACTCGTTCACGCACACATTCTCCTCTACATTCATTTATACTCTTTCTCTCACATTCATTTTCACCCCTCTCTTACATTCACGAGCAGAGTTACGCACTTCCTATCTCGCATTCATTTACACCCTATCTCTCTCTCACAAACACACTCACTCGCACAGTTACACGTTTACTGTCTCGCATTCATTTACATCCTATCTCTCTCTCTCTCTCACGCTTTCATTTGCACCCCTCTACATTTATACTCTTTCTTTCACATTCTCTTACAACCCTCTCTTGCACCACTCGCAACCACGCTCGTCTTGCATTCAGTCATGCCCTTACTATCTCACATTCATTTACACCGTCTATTTCTTCCCTTGCATTCATTATACATACACCCTTACTCACTAATACACGCACACGCACATACATACACCCTCCTCTTTCCCACACGCATACATGCACATACATACTGTCACTGATTCATACGGCAAACGCCCACAGACATATGCACCCCAATTTATCTCGTTTACGTACGCCCTCCCTTTTTCGCATTCATTCTCACCTCTCTCGCATTCATTTTCACCCTTCCTTTCCACTCTTTCACGTCCTCTCTCGCATTCATTTTCACCCATTTTTTCCACTCATTTACACCCTGTCTCTCTCACACACTTTCATTTACACCCCTCTCTTGCAACTACGCTCATCTTGCATTCAGAGTCACACCCTTACCACCTCGCATTCATTCTCACCGTCTCTTTCTCCCTCGCAATCATTTACACCCTCTTTTTGCATTCACATACATTCGATCCCTTTCATACCTCCACTCTCTCCCCAAATTAAGTCCCCTTTCCCAATGGTTTATTATTACATCGATATTAACATTAATATGTAAAAATACTATTATGTGATAAATATTGGAATAAATAGTTCTATCCTAACATAAACTTAAATAATAATAAATAATTCTATGTAAACATACTTAAGTATATGATAATTACATTTCAATTAATTACTAACTTAAAATTTAAATGTACATTGGACTATATATTTAATAAATAAATTAATAATTCCTTAAATATTCATTACAAAAAAGTTTTAAGTGGGTTCATTGTGACTATTTTTTTTTAATTAAGCAACACTATTCCTGTTGGCATTCAATTACTTATTAAATTAAAGACAAATAACATATTATTACTTGGACTAATCTAAACATTAAGCAAAGTTAAAACAATTTTCTGAAATAAAACACTATTTTGAATTGAAAACAAAGTAAATTACGTTAATTTAATTTAAAAAAGTACTTAACAGAAGCTAAAAAGATGCAAGAAATGGGATATTCTCTTTATAAAGTACATCAGCATATATAAACAAGTAATGGACAGCCTATAAAATTAGAAAAATAAAAAAAACTAAGCATTAAAAAGTAAATTACGTTAATTTGAAACAATTTAAGCAGTAATTAGGAATTTAATAATGGTAATTAATTAGATAATTACGTTACGTAAGCTCAAATCAAATGAAAAAATATATATGACACTAAATAAAAAGGAATACCAAATTTAAATTTAAAAAACTAAAACAGTCAAATACTGGAATGAAAATTACGTTAGTATGAATTAAGCAGCTATAAA
>NW_020438920.1:77356-91409 GCF_000699045.2 Agrilus planipennis | reverse complement strand
AATAAGAAATAAGTTAATTATACTTAAATCAAATCAAAAAACAAATTATGACAGTAAATAACAAGAAAAACCTAATTTTCCATATAAAAATTTAAAGCAGCAAACACTAAGAAGTAAATTACGTTAATTTGAGTTAAATAAATAAGAAAAAATTGTGGATGAATTTTATAATAATTAAATTAGATTGTTTTAGATAAAATTTAGAATATAATTTTCTAAAAACCTAGACACTTAGGTGCCCAAAAGGAAAGCATGAACTAGAATAATAAAAAATTGATATATTGGAAATCAAAAATTCAGCTCAATAAACCCACTTTCTTTACAGATTGTTATAAAAATTGAAATTCCCAGTAGAAATGAAATGGCTCGGCACAGACTCATAAATGACCCATTTTCTTCCCTTAAATGAAAGACAGTCAAACTCAGGTTCCAATGAACTTATCCGATATCCATCGCAGCATGACCATCATCCAATCTGAATTAACAAAAAAACGGTTATTACAAATATCTGAAATCAGCAAACAACTATTATGCAACAGCTTAGGGAAGGTTTGAAATTTTGGATGATTTTGGAATAACATTGAAATAAGTTATCTTTCCTATTTTATCTCCGATTAGATCGTAAAAGAAACATCAAATTTTGGTTTCAATTTTCAAAAGTTGTACAAAGCTTAAAAAATGTCCACTGAAAATTCAAGTTTCCTTTAGGTATTGAGAGAAGGGCTGTTTCAATATTTTTTTTTTACATTTTAAAAACTCCAAATTAAAAATTCTAAAAATATCTAATTTGAAATCATAAAATATATTACTGAAGAAAATAAACTAAAGAGATGAAAATTTATTTTTAGTTTTTATTGTCTTACGTAATTATGCCAATGTTTAGCTTCAGGGTAGATTATAAAATGGAAAATAGAAATGGTGCAAAAAAGCGGGAAATTGAAATGGAAGGAAAGGATGATCTAAATAGGATGAGAGAAATATTATGAATACGGAGGAAAATAGCAGAAAAACGAGAATGTGGAAAAGAGAAAATAGGTAAATGCAAATGTAAATGCACCTTGTATATATAAAATATATTGTTTTTAATAAAGGTATCTGTCTATCTATATTTGTAATTGTGAGTGTTATTTATAACGATTGTGCTTTTTTACTCATATAATTTTACTATATGCTAAAAATGAATTATAATAACATAGCTATCTTTAACAATTTTTACAACTTTGGTTGTTACCTTTATAATTTATCCAGATGAAACCTTATCATTGTAGAGCAAAACTTTAGCGTCATTATGCAAGGAAAGAAGTTTTCACACCTTAAGTTTGCTTAATTTTCCTCAATTAAAAATTATATGTCTAGTTCTACTTATTTATAAAATTATTTATGCTCCAACTTACCTTCATTCTGATGGCTCCTAATGTAGAACGTCTATTAAATTCGAGGCATGCATTTGAATACCTGGATGCCATATGAAATTAATGGGAAAGCAAAGTTTTGATCCATGACCTAGCTACTGTAAAGATGTCCAATATTACCCCCTTTGTACTGATGAAGATGTAAGAATCTTTAAAGAAAAATTAGGTCAATTTTATATGTTTACTTATCACAAGTCCGGTATTTGACGTGCAACATAATTCTCTGGCATTACTACAAAAATATTTAAGGATTTCATAAAATCCAACTAAAGGATAAATGTTCTAGAATTAGTTAAACCCCAGAACAGCTATATCCAAAAATGTGCAGAAATTATTAATGGTAAAATTCGTTCAATGATGTAGCTACCTAAAATATACTCCTATGGAATTTGAAAAATGACTCGCCATCAAAAGTTTTTAAACAAAATTTGAAAAGTAAAATAGTTAGCCTAAATAACAAGTGAATCTTACATCAAGTGGTTTCATTTATTGTATCATAATTAATTAATTATTTTTCTAGATCATTAAAATAATGTAATAACTTACCATCAGAGTATAGAATTATTTTCAATTGTTTAAACAAATTGTAAAATATATAATACAAATTATTTTAGCTTAACACAATTCGCAGCAACGCTTTTACTATACTGAAACAGATGTGAGTTATTCGATGCGATAGCAATGTCTTTAGAAGGTTAAAGAACAAAGCATATTATGTATTAATAAACTTGTTACACATAAAAAAGACCTATAAAAAATTTTAACACTGCTATCGAATTAAATAATGAAATAAATAGGGTTTTCAAACGCTTAATTTTTATACTGTATACAGGGTATCTAACAATTTTCCAATGAATAAATAATANTAAATAACAAGAAAAATCTAATTTTCAATATGAAAATTTAAAATAGCAAACACTAAGAAGTAAATTACGTTGTCTAAGAAATGAATTACGTTAATTTAAGTTTATTTATGAAGTAATTAGAAATTTAAAAATTAAAGTCAACCTGATAATAAGAAATAAGTTAAATTTAGTTAAATCAAATCAAAAAACAAATTATGACAGTATATAACAAGAAAAATCTAATTTTCAATACAAACATTTGAAATAGCAAACACTAAGAAGTAAATTATGTCGTCTAAGAAATAAATTATGTTAATTAAAGAAAAATTTTAGCTATGGAATTACTGGGAAAACAATGTTTTGTTCCATGACCTAGCTTTTGTAAAGTTGTCTAATATTACCCCTTTTGTACTGATGAACATGTAAGTCTTTAAAAAAAAATTTAGGTCAATTTTATATGTTCATTTATCACAAGTCCATTATTTGAGGTGCAAGATAATTCTCTGGCATTAAGAAGTAAATTATGTCGTCTAAGAAATAAATTATGTTAATTAAAGAAAAATTTGTAGCTATGGAATTACTGGGAAAACAATGTTTTGATCCATGACCTAGCTTTTGTAAATTTGTCTAATATTACCCCCTTTGTACTGATGAAGATGTAAATCTTTAAAAAAAAAATTTTGGTCAATTTTATATGTTCACTTATCACAAGTGCATTATTTGAGGTGCAAGATAATTCTCTGGCATTACTGGGAAAACAATGTTTTGTTCCATGACCTAGCTTTTGTAAAGTTGTCTAATATTACCCCTTTTGTACTGATGAACATGTAAGTCTTTAAAAAAAAATTTAGGTCAATTTTATATGTTCATTTATCACAAGTCCGGTATTTGAGGTGCAAGATAATTCTCTGGCATTACTACAAAAAATATATTAAGATTTCATAAAATACAACTAAAGGATAATTGTACTAGAATTAGTTAAACCCCATAACAGCTAAATACAAAAACGTGCAGAAATTATTAATGCTAAAATTCGTTCAATGATGTAGCTACCTAAAATACACTCCCATAGAATTTGAAAAATGACTCGCCATCAGAAGTTTTTAAACAAAATTTGGAAAGTAAAATAGTTAGGCTAATTAACAAGTAAATCTTACATCAAGTGCTTTTATTTAATGTGTCATAGGTAATTAATTTTATCTATTTATTCTATCCAGCGTTCGATAATTCAAGCATGCCATTGTTAAAGAGAGCAAGTATTCGGATAATAAGAGACAGACAATGACGCTCAAAATAAGATCGACTAGTCTTAAAGCTAAGGGAGCCCGAAAAGTTATTTTAAATGAAGAAAATGCAAAAGGATTTCCATGCTTTCACGAACTTATGAATAATTATTGGTTTTCCACAACGAAGTTTCGACAAAATCAGAAAACACCAGGGTAGATAACAGTATCGAAATGGCTCACAAAGTTTAATTTCTAAAAAACATTTTGTTGACAATTTTTTTTATATTCTTCTTTACACTTATATGCTCCAATAATTTCAGACATATGTTTGTTAAACACAATTATTTTAGTGATCAAAGTTACAATAATTATAAATTTGAAAATTAAAATCAACCTGACAATAAGAAATAAGTTTTAAATCAAATAAAAAAACAAATTATGACAGTAAATAACAAGAAAAATCTAATTTTCAATATAAAAATTTAAAATAGCAAACACTAAGAAGTAAATTACGTTAATTTTAGTTCATTTATGCTGTAAAGCAGTAATTGAAAATTTAAAAATTAAAGCCAAACTGACAATAAAAAATAAGGTTAATANATTAAAGTCAACCTGATAATAAGAAATAAGTTAAATTTAGTTAAATCAAATCAAAAAACAAATTATGACAGTATATAACAAGAAAAATCTAATTTTCAATACAAACATTTGAAATAGCAAACACTAAGAAGTAAATTATGTCGTCTAAGAAATAAATTATGTTAATTAAAGAAAAATTTTAGCTATGGAATTACTGGGAAAACAATGTTTTGTTCCATGACCTAGCTTTTGTAAAGTTGTCTAATATTACCCCTTTTGTACTGATGAACATGTAAGTCTTTAAAAAAAAATTTAGGTCAATTTTATATGTTCATTTATCACAAGTCCGGTATTTGAGGTGCAAGATAATTCTCTGGCATTACTACAAAAAATATATTAAGATTTCATAAAATACAACTAAAGGATAATTGTACTAGAATTAGTTAAACCCCATAACAGCTAAATACAAAAACGTGCAGAAATTATTAATGCTAAAATTCGTTCAATGATGTAGCTACCTAAAATACACTCCCATAGAATTTGAAAAATGACTCGCCATCAGAAGTTTTTAAACAAAATTTGGAAAGTAAAATAGTTAGGCTAATTAACAAGTAAATCTTACATCAAGTGCTTTTATTTAATGTGTTATAGGTAATTAATTTTATCTATTTATTCTATCCAGCGTTCGATAATTCAAGCATGCCATTGTTAAAGAGAGCAAGTATTCGGATAATAAGAGACAGACAATGACGCTCAAAATAAGGTCGACTAGTCTTAAAGCAAAGGGAGCCTTTTTTGTTATAAAAAAAATATTAAAAGTAGACCACAGCCACTCCGATAATCGCAGGGCTTTCAAACATTGGAAATGCTTCCAACTTTGATCCGTTAGTTACCGAAATCAGCCCTTACGTAATATTAAATACAGAAATTATTACATTCTCCTTGTACCATATGGTGAGAAAGGATTATTTTGTACAAAAATGCATTCATATTCAAGACAAATTTTTAATTACTGTTTGGGACTAGTAAGAGAGCAAGTAAAAATATTAAAAGTAAACCGCAACCAACCCGATAACGGAAACAATGGAGATGCTTTCAGCTTTGATTCATTAATTACCGAAGTCAGCCCCTACGTACTATTAAATACAGAAATTAACACATTCTCATTGTAGTACAAGGTGAAAAAGGGTTAATTGATAAAACAGTGCATTAATATTCGAGACAATGTTTTAATTACTGATTGGGAATATTAAAGAGAGCAAGTATTCTGGGAATAAAAAATTTACAATTACGATATAAATAAGGTTCACTAATTTCACCAACCAGTGGTGCCTTTGTTGTTAAAAAAAAATTAAAAGAGGTAGACCACGATCACCTCGGTGGTCGTATAACTGAAGTGCTATGAATGGGCTTTCAGATTTGTTTGAGTAGTTATTTTCCGAAATTAGATCTCACATGTTACAAAATGGAGAAGCAGAGAAATTCTCCATATAATACAAGATCAACAAAGTTTAATTTACAAAAACGTCAGGCATTAATCTTCAAAACAATTACCTTGATGATCGTATAGGTTACAGGCAATGAAAGGGCTTTCAGCTTTATTTGAGTCGTTATTTTCCTAAATTAAGTACTACATTTTACAGGATGAAGAAGCAAACACATTCTCCTTGTGATATAACTTCAAAAAAGTATAATTTATATAAAGATCATGCATTACTATTTAAAACAAATTTATAATTGGTATTTATTGAAACTAGGGAAATGTCTTGTTCTCTCGGTCGACCGTTCAAGTATACCATTGTTAAAGAGAGCAAGTATTCGGAAATTAAGAGACAGACAATGACGCTCGAAATAAGTAGACTAATCTTAACAACAAAAGAACCCCTTTTTCATTTAAAAAATATTAAAAGTAAACGACAACCACCCCAAAACACTGAAACAATGACGATGTTTTCAACGTTGATTCGTTAATTTCCGAATTTAGCCCCTACAAACTAATAAATGCAGAAATTAACAAATTTTTCTTGTAATACAACATGTGTTAATTGATGAACGTAACTCGGTGTGGAATTGAGTTGTTATCAATTGCCTATAATTCCAATTAAGTGATTATAGGTAGTTTATAGTTTATAGGTTGAAAATTGTTACGGATAAAAAATAACGCACTATTTCTTCACTAACAATAACACTGAACTTTATTAAATGATTCTAAAGATACAGTATGTCAATATAATAAAATTAATTGTTGAAAAAATACGCGTACAAAATATGTTATATCCCGCGGAGAGTATGTTTGTTGAGATGCTGTTTTGTGCGAGTGACAATGAACGACTACTTTTTGAGGAAAGCATTTTAGGTTTTCGGTAAACAAAAAAAGACTAATACGAAATGTACGAGCAAAAATAGCCCTTAAAGACACAAAATAGAGCAACAAATCATTCTAGGAATTACTGAGAATTCGAACTTGCCGGACCATCATAAAAATGGTTAGTGAAGGGTCTCGACAAAAATTACCTGCAGGTGAATGGTGAGGCTATTTTGAACGTTTGAAAAGTCTTGAAAAAAGATTCATTAAACTGAACAACATGAAAAAATGTTATTTTAGTATTGGAAGTTTTCGCACCAGGAAAATAACCCTCACACCCCCTGATGATAAACTACTTCATAGACATAGTATAATCTTAAATGGTTCGTGACGTTAGAATAACAAAAATTACTGTCAAACAAGAACAACTTCGTCTGCATAATAGTAAAATAATATTAGAGGGTTTNAAAATAACCCTCACACCCCCTGATGATAAACTACTTCATAGACATAGTATAATCTTAAATGGTTCGTGACGTTAGAATAACAAAAATTACTGTCAAACAAGAACAACTTCGTCTGCATAATAGTAAAATAATATTAGAGGGTTTCGCACCCCGTAAAAAACTGTCAGACCCCCTGACAAACTATTTCATAGACGTAGTATAATCCTAAATGGCTCGTGGCGTTGGAATACCAAAAATTATTTGGACAGAACCACTTCCCCTGGATAATAATAAATTAGTATTGCAGAGTTTCACAACCGGTAAATAACCCTCAGACCATCTCACAAACTATCTCCTAGGTTGTTACGTACAAAAATGCATTAATATTCAAGACAATTTTTTAATCACAGTTTAGGACTATTAAAGAGGACAAGTATTCGGATATTAAGTGATACATAATTACGATCTAAATAAGGTCCACAAATCGTAAGGAATAAAGGGGCCTTTCTTATTGAAAAAAATTTAAAAGTAGACTGGAATCACCTCGATGATGGTTTAGCTTAAAATCAAGGGAAGGGCTTTCAGAATTGTTTGAGGCATTATTTTCAGAAATTACCCCACCTTGTATGGAATGTAGAAGCAAACACATTCTCCTTGTAATACAAGTTCAAAAAGGTTTCATTTATATAAAGATCAGGAATTAATATTTAAAACAAATTTATAATTGCTATTTATATTAAAACTAGGGAAAAATGTCATCTTCTCTCAGTCGACCGTTCAATCAGACCATTGTTAAAGAGAGCAAGTATTCGGATAATGAGAGACAGATAATGACGCTCAAAATAAGGTCGACTAGTCTTAAAGCAAAGGGAGCCTTTTTTGTTATAAAAAAAATATTAAAAGTAGACCACAACCACCCCGATAATCGCAGGGCTTTCAAACATTGGAAATGCTTCCAACTTTGATCCGTTAGTTACCGAAATCAGCCCTTACGTAATATTAAATACAGAAATTATTACATTCTCCTTGTACCATATGGTGAGAAAGGATTATTTTGTACAAAAATGCATTCATATTCAAGACAAATTTTTAATTACTGTTTGGGACTAGTAAGAGAGCAAGTAAAAATATTAAAAGTAAACCGCAACCACCCCGATAACGGAAACAATGGAGATGCTTTCAGCTTTGATTCTTTAATTACCGAAATCAGCCCCTACGTACTATTAAATACAGAAATTAACACATTGTCAATGTAGTACAAGATCGAAAAGGGTTAGTTGATAAAACAGTGCATTAATATTCGAGACAATGTTTTAATTACTGATTGGGAATATTAAAGAGAGCAAGTATTCTGGGAATAAAAGATTTACAATTACGATATAAATAAGGTCCACTAATCTAACCGACAGGTGGTGACTTTGATATTAAAAAAAAAAATTTAAAAGTAGACCACAAACACCTCGGTGGTCGTATAGCTTAAAAGCTGGGAAAGGGCTTTCTGCGTTGTCTGAGTTGTTATTTTACGAAATTAGATCCCACATATTACAGAATGGAGAAGCAAACATATTCTCCCTGTAATACAAGTTCAAAAAAGTTTAATTTATTCAAAGATTCCATTGCTATTTATATTAAAATCATGGTGTCTCGTTCTAGGTTTATTAAATAGTGAAACTAGCACTTTCTTCTAGTAATACAAGGTTAAAAAGGTTTATTTCTTACTCAAATGCATTAATCTTCAAGACAATGTTTCAATTATTAATTAATTACTATTAAAACACAGCAAATACTCGGAGAACAAAAGATAAAAATTATGCTTGAAAAGAGTTATACTATTCATAGCGACTATAAAAGCCTTATTATAATTAAATATATTCAAAATAGGCTAAACCACATTTATAATTGTATAGCTGTAAAACAATGAAAAAGCTTTCATCTTTGGTTCGTTAATTTCCGAAATTAGTCAATAGCAATTTGTATTAAAACGAGGAAATTGTCTTGTTCTGTCAGTCGGTCGTTCAAGCATACGACTGCTAAAGAGAGCAAGTATTCGGAGAACAAAAGACAGAAAATTACGCTCGAAAGAAAGCTAAATTATTCTTAACAGAAATAGGAGCTTTATTATATTTAAAAAGAATTACAAATAGACTACAACCAAGTCAATAATTGTATAGCTTTCATGAAATGAAAGAGCTTTCAGTTTTTTTTTCTTTCATTTCCGAAATCAGCCCATGCATATCACAGAATAGACAAATGAATACATTCTCTTTGTAGAAATTTAAGAAAGTTTAATTTATACAAAGATAACGCATTAATGTGGAAAACAAATTTTTAATAGCAATTTGTATTAAAACGAGGAAATTGTCTTGTTCTGTCAGTCGGTCGTTCAAGCATACGACTGTTAAAGAGAGCAAGTATTCGGAGAACAAAAGATAGAATATTACGCTCGAAAGAAAGCTAAATTATTCTTAACAGAAATAGGAGCTTTATTATATTTAAAAAGAATTACAAATAGACTACAACCAAGTCAATAATTGTATAGCTTTCATGAAATGAAAGAGCTTTCAGTTTTTTTTTCTTTCATTTCCGAAATCAGCCCATGCATATCACAGAATAGACAAATGAATACATTCTCTTTGTAGAAATTTAAGAAAGTTTAATTTATACAAAGATAACGCATTAATGTGGAAAACAAATTTTTAATAGCAATTTGTATTAAAACGAGGAAATTGTCTTGTTCTGTCAGTCGGTCGTTCAAGCATACGACTGTTAAAGAGAGCAAGTATTCGGANAATTATATTAATTTTTGTTTGTAAATGTACCTACATTTAACCATCAATACGAAGAACACTTCTGCTAGGTTCAAAATAAATCTAAACGCGTTGAGAATACCTAAGCTTGCCTTAACAATCTACTCATGCGGCAACATTGTACACTGTGCGCATTGCCCAATGTGATAAGTATTTGTTTCCTCGACGTAAAACCCCTAGTTCTTTGGCAATTTTGTTACCAACGTATTGCACATGTTCATTAAAACTTATCATCAACTATTATACCTAAATATTTTGTTTTATTAACTATTTCTAATTTGGTATTTTCTATTTTTATTTCTAAATCATTTTCCACGCGATCCTGTCCGGTCCTATCGATTGCGGAAAGAATTAAATGAAACAGAATTCAAATTATACTTTAAAGCTAAAAAATGTTAACGAAGTACGGTCCAAAATAAAAAAAAAATGAGAATAATAAAAAGACTTACTGTGCAGTCCAAGCTTTTCTCTCAGGGTAGGTGTCCCACACGACGACTCCAGCAGGTTAACCGAATCCATCTGCAACCACAACTAATAATTACATTCACGAATAACCATTATTTAATTTGTTAAAAGAATTAAAAACATTTTGACTAGAAAAACACAAATACTGTTCCCGAGGAATAGAAAAACTAGTTTTATGTGGTCGTCGATGATCTTTGACACGTATTTAGGACATCAATGGTAGCGAAGCCGCAAATAAAACCTAGTAATTAGGTAATATAAATTAATTTTTTGATTATCTTTAGAAAAATAAATGTACCAATAAGTAACTATGCTGAAAATATATTTGGACTGACGAAATAGGATATCTTTCTGTTCAAATGTCAACAATAATTCAGGATAGGAAAGAGTGGAGGTGCGTGTTCAACTAGTCTTAGGAATGAGGACCTTATGATGATTTTTTTCCAATTTAGAGAAACAAAAGACACACTAAAGAACCGTACCTTGCTTATTTCAGGACCGATTTATAGTCTGCTTTCTCTAACAGAAAAGGTAGCTACTGTTCACAAAAATCATTTTTTAAAATATTTAAATAAAATTTCTAGATGTCGAAGAACGTCCGCAAAAAAATGAAGTTTTCCCCAATTTAGTAAAAATAAACATTTACACAGTCGTACCTCGTCATTATTTTAGGTCCTACTTATAACACGTTTTAAATGATGAACTAAGACTCTTTAATAATAATTTTTTTCAAAATAAAAAAAATAAAAAAATGATAATTTTCAGCCCTGAAACACAATATCAATAACCTAAAATTTTATTGTTGCCAAAGTGCTTAAATACTCTTCAAGATATAGATTCTTAAAATATTCCAAAAGCGATTAAAGGGGTTATGTTTTTGCATTCCCTTGGTTTTTTTATCTCCTGGCGCTTCTATTTAACTACAGAAAATGTATTAAGCAAAGCAACAACAGGACTTTTTTTCAAAATGGTCTAACAAAAATTAAAAAAAAATAACTTTTGCAATTTGTTTTTTGTACTAATTTTAGCCTTAACAAAATACTTATTTGTTTAAAGCGAACTATTTTGAATAAGAGTGCGCAAAAAATTGTAAGAACGGAATCGAAGGTACTTCCTGAACTAAATTGACTTTTTTTGCTTTCCTTGAATGTCTTCTTATTCTTTAACTGAAGAGAGCACAAAAAATTCTAAACTCCTTGAAAATGGATAATAATCTAAAATTGAAAACTAGAAGATATTGTGGTGTGCTAATAAATGCGTATAATCCAAAATTCGAAAAACTTCACTTATTAGATACAATATGTAAAACATCAGAAACAAAATGGGATTGTAAGTATTTTGATATAAAATGATTGATGTTGATTTTACATCAATAAAATTATTTGCAACCTATTTGCAACCCTATTTTGGCTCTGATCTTTCACGGTAAACAAACTATTTTGACATCAGTGTATTTTTTCAAATTAAAACGGATGACAAAGGCAAATAAGAAAGCATATAGAAGAAGTATTTGTTACTGAACTTAAGAAACCATAACGTAGAAAAACTATATCTCAATCACTTCAAACAGAAAAATATGAATCATACTTAATCTTCGCAGCTGGTAATATAGTGCAAACACCACCATTAGTCGAGAAAAACTCCAATATTTAAAAAAATGAGCAAATTTATTAGAAAAAAGTATTTTGAAAATACGTATTTTGCATTTAGCATTTAAAATACGAAAGGGAAATCTATTTTGTAGTATTTCACATTTGAAATAACAAATCAAAAAGTATTTGCATTTTGTATTTAAATACTTTTAAAAAACCAATGCAAATATTTACTCGAGACAGGAAGGAGTGTTGAGGAGCGTATGCAATCACTGTTCGGACCAACTACCTAAATTAATGTGAAATTTCATTTAGTTTTTTCCCAATATAAACTACTTCAAATTAATTAGGGAAAAATTTATTGCTGTTGTACAGGTAGTTTATAGTGGGAATTTCACATTAATTTGATATCAGACCTTATTAAACGTTAAAAATGATTCACATATACATATATAGTATAACTACCTAAATGTAAGTATGTATACCAAAAATTCTTCATCATATACCATGTAATAGAATTTAGATGTATACAGTAAATTTTGTATTTATTAAAAACAGTTAACAACAATTTATTGTTCTGGAGTTAAACCTTAATGCTAATACTTAAGTATTTTATTGCCTTTGATTAATAAATTGGGATACAATGGTCACAAGTCATAACAAGTGAAAAATACTTAAGTATTAGTACATATATAGTATACAGTAATCCCATATGGAGATGGTGATGTGTAGAAGAAGGCGATCTAAAATTGAAAGATGAAAATTTGGTGGAATTTGCAAATATGCGAAGGATTTCTTTGGAATAACGGTTTGAATTCATACAAAGAAAGGTATAGAACCATGTGCGTGATAATAAGACAAATAAAGCGACCCCCTATTGAACTCAACTGGTCCATGGCCCAATGGTTCCGTTACAAACAATAAAAACCCATTGCTTTTTGCAAAAACAAGAAAAATTACATGGTAAAGTACCTATCTATCTACACTTAGAGAGAGAGGAATACTATTCCTTATAATATGAATTCAACCTTTCTTTCAAAACGCTAAATTCCCAAATCCACTAAATATCCACCTTCCAAGTTTAGATCACCTTCTTCAGGACATTGCAATCTCCATGTGGATAGATATTCTTTTCGTTTAGGATGCAGTTTATTTCAGACCTGGGTCCTAACGAGACCTACATAATTTTCCGGTACTACCTATATTTTATTCATAAAATTTGAAGTAGCAAATTAAAAACTCACCGAATAATAAAATTGCAAGAAAACCTAATCACGCACCGCTCACAGCATCTAATTTTAGTTGTTTAGATTAAACTGTAGACACTATACAGCACAATAGTTAATTTTAAATAATGAAATGGTCTAATAATTGCCTGAACGACATACTCCTTGCGATCTACTAGGAAACTGATGAGATTTTCCATCAAGACGCATGACCATTAAACGTTAGCGCTATTACGGAAAAATACGAATATAAATACCTACTATCGGAAATTACATTGAACATGAAATAATAACAATAGAAATACTAACTGCTGGTAATAATTAATTAAGTAATTGGCACTGTATTTATTTAAATTTTAATGTAAACGATTAATGAATATTGTTTTACACTTACTCTAATCCATTTTTGCATATGAAATAAAGTAAAAAGTAAAAGTTTTAAATACTGTTAACTAGGCAATTGAACAGTAATGATAACCATTTGT
The DNA here is from genome assembly GCF_000699045.2 of Agrilus planipennis. NCBI lineage: Eukaryota > Metazoa > Arthropoda > Insecta > Coleoptera > Buprestidae > Agrilus > Agrilus planipennis. The sequence continues at coordinate 78,021 of NW_020438920.1, read as the reverse complement.
TTTCTTTTGAACCGTCTGCAACTTTACGTCATGAACTTTGGTCATGCAAATACGTTCCATTAAATAAAAACCATGCTACATGACACATTCTTAATATATAATTTTATTTCTAAATTAAGACAATTCCTAATAGGAGAGTGGAACATTTCAGAAGGTATAATTTTACATACAGTATGATACATATTCACAAAGCTAATTTATTTTCAATCGAACTTATGAACTTCCATAAAAATCATAAAAGAGGCCATTTTTAATTTAAAATTGTTATTTATTTTAACGGATGCAGTATGACCACCCTAGTTTTGATTCACCCTGTTCACTCACTGGTATGGTATGAATATGGTGCATTATTTACGTTGAATATTAATATTTATGAAAAATGTTGAATTTTATTAATATTTTTAACGCTTTGTAAACATGGAACCAATTGAGTCATTTTTGTTAAATTAGCGATTTTAAAGAAAATCTAAAGTTTTCAATTCAATCTGCGTTTTCTTTCACAGTTTTAAATACAAAATTGTATTCAAAACAAAATTTTTTCAAACAGAATAACCAAAAAATTCACCATCTTATTTCCTGCATATAAAATACATTGAATGTACTCAATAATTATAACATTTGCAATTACCACTATATTTTATTATCCACTTTGCATGGTTATTCTG
>NW_020438920.1:72702-76531 GCF_000699045.2 Agrilus planipennis | reverse complement strand
ATACATTTTCAATTTACGCTAATAATAAAAGCTACTTATCTCCTCGCACGCTAAATTAAATTAATTTAATTAAATTGTAAGTTTTTGTGTATACCATATAACTGCAATCTCAGAAAAAAATAGAAGGGTGGCAAATTTAGAATTCACTCCGGATAGCAGAAATCAGCGGTACGCCACTGTGTATTGTAACAAAAATTATAGTTGAATTTATTACTTCTACTGCTTAGAAGTATCTGCAACCAATCATACAGCAGTGAATTAAAGAAATGTACGCCTAACTCTCACATTAAAGAATAACGGGGCTAGTTTTTCCCCTTAAAATGTTAAAGATTAATTATCAGTTTATTTGTTTACAGGAAAGTTATTTATAAAACAACATGGGCTAAAAAGATTTTAATTTTCAATATTTTAATAATCATAAGTACATAGAGAAAGAAAACTAAAAATCATTTTTACTAGTAAAATTCTTTTTTTAACAAAGTATAATAAATTAAAATAAATTACTACCATTATAAGCACTCCTAACTAAGCAATCGTTATGTACAGCATAAATTACCACGCCATAGTTCCCTTATTTTCTTATCAACAGTCATATTTTTTCACTCAATAAAGAATACAATGAATATTCTTTTTAATATAATAGACAAAAGATTTCAGTCAAAAATAGTAGTCAAATTCTCAATAATATTACAGTAATTCACAGCCAATCAATCAATCAAAATCCCAAGAAAATGTAGGAATTTAAAGTACAAAATGCTAAAATTGCGACAAACAATACTTACGTTAGAGGTATAGGGTAATTAATGTTAAATTTAAAGACGACTAAACTCATTTTAGGTCTAAAACAATAGAACAACCCAAGTACAGCTCCTTTTAATAGTTCAAGATTAAAATGCAGGTTTTCACTTGTATTTTCAAAATTTCTTGAAAGGATTTTAACCAATATGTATGTATGGATCTGTATAAGTTTGTAAGGAAAGGTATTTGTAAATAAACTCATACATTTTCAATTTACGCTAATAATAAAAGCTACTTATCTCCTCGCACGCTAAATTAAATTAATTTAATTAAATTGTAAGTTTTTGTGTATACCATATAACTGCAATCTCAGAAAAAAATAGAAGGGTGGCAAATTTAGAATTCACTCCGGATAGCAGAAATCAGCGGTACGCCACTGTGTATTGTAACAAAAATTATAGTTGAATTTATTACTTCTACTGCTTAGAAGTATCTGCAACCAATCATACAGCAGTGAATTAAAGAAATGTACGCCTAACTCTCACATTAAAGAATAACGGGGCTAGTTTTTCCCCTTAAAATGTTAAAGATTAATTATCAGCGTTCCAGTAAATAAAAACCATGCTACATGACACATTCTTAANTAATGATAACCATTTGTTTTCTTTTGAACCGTCTGCAACTTTACGTCATGAACTTTGGTCATGCAAATACGTTCCATTAAATAAAAACCATGCTACATGACACATTCTTAATATATAATTTTATTTCTAAATTAAGACAATTCCTAATAGGAGAGTGGAACATTTCAGAAGGTATAATTTTACATACAGTATGATACATATTCACAAAGCTAATTTATTTTCAATCGAACTTATGAACTTCCATAAAAATCATAAAAGAGGCCATTTTTAATTTAAAATTGTTATTTATTTTAACGGATGCAGTATGACCACCCTAGTTTTGATTCACCCTGTTCACTCACTGGTATGGTATGAATATGGTGCATTATTTACGTTGAATATTAATATTTATGAAAAATGTTGAATTTTATTAATATTTTTAACGCTTTGTAAACATGGAACCAATTGAGTCATTTTTGTTAAATTAGCGATTTTAAAGAAAATCTAAAGTTTTCAATTCAATCTGCGTTTTCTTTCACAGTTTTAAATACAAAATTGTATTCAAAACAAAATTTTTTCAAACAGAATAACCAAAAAATTCACCATCTTATTTCCTGCATATAAAATACATTGAATGTACTCAATAATTATAACATTTGCAATTACCACTATATTTTATTATCCACTTTGCATGGTTTTTACCATTTTATTAAGGTGCATTTATGTTTCTATAAGATCAAGATCAATAGTAATATAGGATAGAACCAAATGGGGCAGACTTTTCTGCTAAAGTAGGAAAAGATATAACGGAAGTAATATTAAAAGAAGAAATAAGAGAAAACATTATTCAAGAGTGAGAAAAGAAGAAACTAAAGCAAATAAATAATAAGAAAGTCAAGAAATGCATAAATAAGTTATCTACAATGGAGGAAAGAAGAAGTTCCAGAATATCTTAAAAAAAAAAGAAAAAATAAATAATATAAAAATGGCAGCTAGATTTAGAACTGGAAGGAAAGAAAGCAGACATTAATGACTAGAAAGCAGCAAAAAGATGTGCAGACTTTGTGAAGAACACGAAACAACAGCAGAACACGTAATGTCATTATCAAGGACAAATAAAAAAATGGAAAAATTAATTACAGGATTAGGAAAGGGAGTAGGGTGAATGAAGGAAATAGTAGATCTACGAAAACGATTTAATAACAGCTTGTGATTACATTATAACATAAACTTATTATGCACACCATGTACCTGCCCATGCTTCTGTATAATTAAAGCTTACGAAGTATTGTAAATAAAATATTAACAACTTTTTGTATTTCCAATATTAATATTCCAATTGTAAGTAATTAATGTGCAACAACAATTTACTGCTGAATAATGAAAAATATTTTTCGAACAATGCCTTTTCCAATTTAAAAATTATAGGCAATTCAGAGGGGATTTCGAATGTTCTCTTAAAATTCATAACTATAATACTATTAAAATTAATTTATTTTACGTATACATATGGGTCGTAGTGTATAGGTACCAAGAAAATTATTTCTCGAGTCCTTATCAGACTACAAAAAATCCTTTCGAGCAAAGCCACACAGATAACTCTCCAACAAAAAACGTTGTTGTAACATCGAAATAAGGTAAACATGTAGGATGTATCATAATGGACAGATTATAAGTTAGAATATTTAAAAATAAGTTGTTAAAATTGAAATCTTTGTTAAACATGAACATATATCTGCGCTAAAAGAATTGTGAATCACAATTCTTAATCATTATGTAGTTTTTTGTAATTTGTAATACTTTTACGACAAAACCAATTAATTATAAAATTTTAGAAATAAGTGAAATTATATTGTTTTTTCCAGGGTGGCGATCAAATAATTGTTCAGACTGAATTTTTTTTGTTTTTTTTTTTTCACTTATAATTCTACTGAGTTATGTACTATATATTTGTTAGTAAAATATAATTGATAATCAAAGAACATACCTTTTAAAGTGTTACTGCTTGTATGCAGATATTTTAGATAATTTTAACTTGTGTGTACAAGCCCTAACACATTAAAAGGTATGTTCTTCGACTATCAATTATATTTTACTAACAAATATATAGAACCTAACTTAGTAAAACTGTAAGTTAATAAAAATCATTTTTTTTTTCAGTTAGAAGATGGTTGAATAAATCGAAAGATAACAAAACATTTTGCTATTTGGCGGTCACAATAGCATTGGTACATAATTTGGAAAAGTATGACTACTAACACAATACGATTTGACGCAAAATTCACAACGTTGATTTTTTATTTAAAGGAAAAGAGCCAAAATGGTAAATTTGGAGGATTCTTGAAAAATACTTATTTATTTACAGTTTTATACTAAGAAATTGGCCTTGCGGATGTCACGTATGGCAAAACTTGCTTGAAACTGTTCGATTTCAAATATAACTAATATAATATTCACAGCATCTAATT
>NW_020438920.1:13941-70582 GCF_000699045.2 Agrilus planipennis | reverse complement strand
CTTCACAGCAATTACCACCATTATTTATATTTTTTTTTGGTTGATTGATAAGTTTTTTGTATATTGTTTGTTGTTTTATTGTTATTATTATTCGGTTATTATTATGGAACACGAGAAGGGTGCCAGAAGTGGTGGTTGTAGAGGTGGTGGTAATGAAGGAAATGGGAAATTAATTTATTATTATTTCTTAAAATCGACGCACCCCCCTCGCCACAAGCTGCCCATTATTTATCTAAGGCAGTGTTTGTCTTCACAGCAATTACCACCTAAAAAATAAAAATAAATTGTAATGACTTATATCTTACTAAATAATTAGTTTAAACTTTAAAAGCCCTAATAACTGACAACTCTGCTGTAGTGAACTATGATGCAGGGTGGATAAAAGTATAAAAATAGTCACCATAACAGTGTTTATTTTGTTTTCTGTTTTTAATAGATAAATTCTGTATTGCTTCTTATACTAATTCTAATAATTCATAACATAGTAAAACGCAATTATTTTAGAGGTCAAACTTTTTTGGGATTTTCGCAAATTGTTTTGCACTTTCCATTTTTATTGATCTTTTAAACTTAGTGAATGAATGTACCACTCATATTCTGAAACATATTTTTCATAAATTACATGTATATGGATCTATAATCTATAAGAAAAAAAAACTCGTACAATTAGCAAAATTTTTTAGCCAAGTTTGACCACCAAAATAACTATGTTGAACTTTTGGAAGAATCGCAATTGTTCTGAAATAGATAAGCACATATACAAGAAACAAAATTAGAAGGGCCATTTTTATACTCTTATCGACTTCCATTCATTAATTAACTAAAAATCAATTAGAATTGATTTCCAATGAAACAATTACTAAACAAAAATTGTTGCCTACATCTCCACGACTTTTCTGCAGTTGATGCAGTTTTATCTTTAAGAAGCAGGAAAAGTCAACGATGATCAATTTTGACATTGATTCAGTAAATTCATTTCTTGTACGTAAAACCTGAACTACCATTTGTAAGAGTAAGAAAAATGAATGTGTTGAATAAATTAAACATCAAAATGAATAAATTCAATAAAGTCCATACTCAAGTTATATTAAAGTAATGTGAGTAAAAAAAAAGAGGCGTGCTTATTTACAGTGTAGTAAAAGAAACATTGGATTGTTGCTTAGAAAGCAAGAATAATTTTTACTTATAAAAAGTAGCCCAAGAAACATAATGATAAATAACATGAACTCTGATTGAGTCTGCTATATTGCATTGAATTGTATGATTATTTGTATCTGGTTCTGAATAAATAAATAAATACTTTGTTTACAATGCCACTTTGCTATCAGGCAGGTAGTATACAAAAATATATGATATTTCTTTATTTTAATGTAGAAATTGGACCTTATTGAACTCATCCTTTACTGAATGATATGAAAAAAGCATAAGATGCTCCTATTTACATTAGACTCCTGTGTAAAAAAAACAAACAAACAGATAAGATTGAAAATCCTTACCTCTTCGCCACAAGATTTGAGCACAGTACACAAAATATCTTTGCCAGAATCATACTCAGCACGAAGCTGCAGGCCTACTTCACCCTCAGGCACCTTCAGATCTTCACGAAGGTCTCCATTGTCTGCCATTAAACATAGATATCCATCATCTGAGATATCTGTGAGTTGGTAATCTTCACGTTTTACATGTGGTACATCCATATTATGAGTTGAGGGACAAATATCTTCATATTTTTTACCTACAGAAATAACAAAAATAAACGTATTTATAAAATAATTTTAGTACCTAAATGAACAGTTTGAATAATAATTCTACACATAAACAGTACTCATGGAATACAATGAGTAGATATAAATTAAGAATGATAGGTTATTGTTTACAGCATAAATTTACTACTGCTGTTAGAACATTTATCAAGTTTTAGTTTACAGCATGACTATTTAATTCATTCATATTTTGATAATATTCTAAATTCCTTATTAATACAAAAAGCCAAACCAACCTGTAAAAATATCTATTCCGACTAAGTGAACTTTTGCATGTCCATGTTTTCCTGTCTTAGATGTAGACATTTCCACAATCTTGCAAGGTCGTCCTTTTAACATAACAAAACCATTTTTACGTAGGGCTGAGCATTGCATTGGGTAAGTGGCGGAGGCCCCAGAGTCGCCAGTTTCGAAGTGGGTGTCTTCAATGTCAGCCATTTTTATTCACTTTCTAACCTTACAAACTGAAACAAACAGGAATTAAATTAAAACAGTTCCAAATAGTTTGCTTAAAAAAATGCTGGGGTGTAACAACCGACACGCGGCTTTAGACAAACATGTGGACGAACTGTGCTGCAGGTCGTTAGGGTAAATGGGTTTATTTGACAGCTATTTCAACTCGGCACTTTTACCGGTTTTATTGTGAGCAAATCCATCGTAGCTTAATAAAATATTAGCGAAATTATCGCTAATATTGCAAATTTCGATAAAATTTTTGCAAACATGGCGTGATAAAGGAAAAAGATACCGAAATAAAACGTTTGTACCTCACAATTTCAGTCACACACGAGTCGTTATTAAACTATTTCTTACGGCCGTTAATTCTTCGTTTTTAAAACTGTAACCACCGCTATAACTTATTATTGATTAAACGTACGAAAAACTGTAGGAAGAAAATAGTACTCACATGTGGTCAAGATGGACTATCCAAAAGAGACATTCAGGCTTGCGCACTAAAATTAAATACACAGTAACGTCCTCTCTGTTCCATAAAATGTGAAATGTCACCATACACGTCACATGTTTAAGCCGCCAATATTTGAATTTGATTTAAACCGCCAAAAACATATACGGATAAATATTCAAAGCGAATAAACGATAATAAATATATTAGGTTGTCTTATAAAATAACCTTAACACATTATGAAATATTGAAAAGTGCAACTTTTATTTAACAACAACAAGAAATTTCAATTACAAACTAAAAATCAAATTTCATGGTTTCGGTCGACAAAATACGTAATTTGTGATCGGTCATCGTTTTATAACAAGGATCTTTGGTCAAATCGTATACAGGGCGTTGTTTTCTTTGATCTGCTAAACGTTTTAGAAGGACATTATCAAGAATTTCACACGATTGGTCCAATCTGTTTGTAAAAACCTAAAAAATAATTAAAATAAATTATTTATTGGTGCTATTATTAATGGAACTTACCACTTCTTCGATAACACCGGGATTTTCCTCATGAAATTCTAAATATTCACGTCTAGTTTGTAATATTTTCTTAATACAAAACTTGTTCAATTTTGTACTATCTGCGATTATTTGCGATAAAAGTTGTTTATTAATTGATATTATGATTATTATCACTTACCACTCTCTTCTATTTTTTCAGTTTCCTCTTCGATAGTGAATTCGTTGGGATTCGAAGTATCCAACGTCGAATAAAACTGTCGATTAATTAAATTCAACAATTTTCTCATATTCAGTTTCGATTTAAAAATTTAAAAAATTGATAGATATATCTCAAAACCGTTTATAGCAAATACTGAGTGAGTAGGTACCTCATCTTTGTAAATCGACCTTTCCTCGTTTGTCACTTCATTCTGGTCGTCTTCAGTTAATGTAGCAGGAGACAAGAAAAATAATGGACACTCTGTTTGTTCATCTTCAGCACATTTCTCATCAAATTCACCATTTCCAAACATTGAAGCATTTGGTTGATATTGGTTTTCGTAGTTTTCATACGTTGGCCCTTCCTCGCCATGATCCCAAAATTCATCAGTTGGTAAGGAGAGTTTGTGAGCTTTGTCGGTTAAATTTGCTATATCCGATTTCCTGCATATAACAGTGAGAAAAAAAAATGAAGGGATGAACTTTTGTTCTTTAAAACAAAGGTGATCGTTTTGTCAAATTGAAGGTACGGTGATAATAAGTAGGTACTTTCCTCGGTTTGCAAAGCCACGTTATGTGTAATTCTTCCGTTTCTGGCAAAGCAAGGATCAGGGTAGGTCTTAGACATCTAAATCGTAAAGTCAGGGCATTAACAAGATCTGTATACAACAAAAACGCCTTATCGTAGACTTGGTCCAACCCCCTTGAAGCTAAAAAAGAACCTTATCATCTTTAATTCTTGTCGATTTCCTATTTTTTTTTTTACAAATTCCTATGTCAAAACCTATTTCTTCGGATACAGTAATCAACCTTCCTTCTCTAACCATTTCATCGAATTTTTCCACTGATACTATCACTTCTTGTCTACAAAAAGTAGCCTCGATACTGTTTCGAGGGTTAGTGGTATACGTTGTGGCCATTTCCAAAAGCCTTATTAAGAAATGCTTATGATACAGTGGGAAAGAACAAAGTCATTTTGAATGAACCTTTTATTATTTTCGTAAAATATGTTCGCAAGAATATCGTGACGGCACCCAAATAAGCCAACGAGTACAATAAGCGGAGGAGGAGGTTGAGACACTGGTAAAATGGCAGTGATGGGAGGATTTGTAAATTGGGTAATGATTTGCAACTTTGCAAATCGTTCAGCTGCTTGCAGCTCTAGATTTGGCTTGAATTTTTCATCGGTGGCCACCTAAAATAAAATATTAGGTGACCCTCTTTGCCATCGTCATGAATGATGTCCGAGGTCACAATAATTAAAATAAAAGAAATTGAATATTTTCATTTTTCTTATGCTCAAATGGGGATATTTTGAAAATTCTGGTAAAACTCCAGTTTGTTACTAAACGACATAATCCATTAATTTATAGGTCTATTCATGTTCCAGAACATATTGTTATGGAACTGCATGGCTGTTATCTAAATAAAATGGATTGAATTGCAAGTTTATCCACGAGTGAAAAGTTACTCAACTAAGATTGTTTAAGAACTGAGAAAAAATTAGGGAAGTTATTAGGGAGAGATTTGAGAAGGAAAGAATGATTAAATAAACGAGATGCACACCTTTTTGACTATTTCCACTGGAACGCCATCAAGAATTCTCAAATGTGGTACTGAATGTAAAATTACTTTATGGTAATATTTATTAGAACATATAGGGTTATGTTGAAGATCAAGTTCCAGTAAAAATCTTAAACCTTCCAAATTTCTGACTTCAGAGAGATCGCTTATCTGATTCTGTGACACTACAATTTTCTCTAAATTGAAAGCATTTTTGAATATGCCCAATCGCTTTAGTTCATTATTTGCCAGATTAACGAATGTTAAACGTTCCAAAGTATTGAACTGGAAATTTAATGGCATGCTCAATTTCTTTTTCACTTTCTTCCTCCCTCCAAAAGCTCGATTTAGCATAGGAAGCACAGAGCTGTTGAACGCTGCCGCTATTACTTTATCAGGAACGGATTGGTACGAAGTTTCTGTGTTCAATCTTGTTTGGGAGCCTTGGAGATTTGGTAAACGACGGTGTTTTTTTCTGGTAAATATCACTTGCAGTAGTGATCCGTCGGTTATGTCAATTTCGGTTTTGATTTCTTGTTCACGTTCCTCTTCATCTTCCTCTTCTTCGTCTTCTTCCTCCTCATGGTCCGACTCTCCCCACACTTCTTCGAAAGTACTTAAATCTAGTTCTTCGCTTGTTTCTTCACCGTATTCGTTTTCTGAATATTCGTGCTCTTCTTCCTCTCGCCATTTCTCGTCCACAGCCTCTGAAGGTTCACTGGCAGCAAATTCATCTTGGATATTGTAAATGATGTTGTTGTGTTCCAAGTCGAGAGAGACAATTTTTAATTTTTCTAAATGTTTTACTACTGCTAATAGGTTGTACGACATATCAAGTTTCTTTAAAAATCTAACAAAACAAAAAGGATTTCCTATTTATTTTGAAATATCCCTCTAGGTAATGAAACATTCCTTTGTTTATTCATACTCACTTTAACTGCAAGAATCCTCTGTTAATTTCCTTGATAAAATTATGAGATAAATCGACTTCCACAAGGGACCAAAAATTGAAAATACGAACGCATTTTTTAATATTATTATGAGAAAAATTTGCGTAGATTAAATTGTGTGGAGCCTTGAAGTTGAAGGCCCGCTCAAGCAAATTGTGAGACACATCCAAATACATTAAACAGGGCAATTCTCCCAAAGGCGATAAGTTCTTAAGTTTATTCCACGATAAGTCAAGATATGATAGGTAGTGATGAAATGACAAGACATCTATATTTTTCAACAACTATGTAGAAAAAATGCAATCATCAATACCTACTACTAAATATTAAATAATGGCGAAAAAGGGAAATAGGTACTTTTCCTGAAAGGACGCATTTGCATCTTACGAATTTCCTCTTTATTGGCCCCCTTTCTATAAATGAAGAATTATCAGCTATCATTGAATACGTCAATATTCCTCTTTGTTCGAGATCGTTAGCTCTAGCATTGAAAGAGGAGTTGAAACGTACCGATGGCTTTTTTGCATCGTTTATCCACTCTTCCAGTTCTAGAGCAGATTTTTGATACATTCCTAACAAAATAAGAATTATAGCAAGAATTAGATTTATCAGTTTCTATGCTTATACCAAAAATATCTTTTTGAGGTATAAAAATCTCAAATTTAAATTCAGAATCAGAAATTTTCGGTTTCATTAGATTTTCACTTGAATTAGTACTTTCTTCTTCACACATTTTATTATAATTATATTTTCGTAAACGTTATTCTCAAATATTGTGTCTTTAGTGACATGCGTAAATGTATTAATTTATTATGAAGTTTTATATCAGGACCATAAGGATGTGCACTCATACATACACGCATTTCATGTTATACTAATGTTAATAATAAGAAGTTGTAAATTAGGAACAAGAAAGGTAACTATATAATAGTAATTAAAGAATCTGGTTTAAGAATAGTAACTAAAAATGAAAAAATTTAACCAAAATCTGTAAATTTCAACATGGCGACGATTTGAAACACGTGCTAATTTTTGAAAGAACACGATTCTCAATAACAAAATAAAGAATCAACATAAGGAATGAAGCTGATGAATTAAAAGCGGTATTTATCTAACTAACCAAATAAAAATCAAAACGATATATTAGATAACAAATTATGATTTAGAAGAAAATGTATCTATTTCTTCAGAACTGCGATGACGTAAATTTGGGGATAAATTATTATTGCAGGATGATTACTATTAAAGAAGTTTGGCAATCACGCTAAGAAACGTCAAATGACGATTGTAAACGACATCTCCACTTATGGTAAAAGCAAGTAAAGGATAAAAAGGTTAGCGGTAAAGTGAGGTTTTTCCTGCAATTCTGTTTTTTGAGTAAATTATAGTAAAATGTCGACTTCTTTAAGTAAGTACATCTAATTTCATTATTTATACTTTCAATTTTAATACATTTTGATTTCCTTTGATTTTTTCTTCCTTTCTGTTTAAAACTTTTGGGTGTGTTTTTGTTCAATTTGCGGTTGCAGAGACCGGAAATTATTTANAGGTAGTATACAAAAATATATGATATTTCTTTATTTTAATGTAGAAATTGGACCTTATTGAACTCATCCTTTACTGAATGATATGAAAAAAGCATAAGATGCTCCTATTTACATTAGACTCCTGTGTAAAAAAAACAAACAAACAGATAGTATATATATATATTAAACTTTAGAATTTAGATTAATTCAGTCTCTAGTCATCTAGGGTGTCGAAAAGTGTTTTACGTTTCTCAATGTTTTTAAGTGAAAATTTTGAGTTTTACAATTAAATTTTTCATTTATCATATACTAAACTACACAGAATTGCACAATACATGAAATAAAACGAATACCCTGCAAAAGTAATGGAAATAAAAAATAAACTATAGACAAAATCAAAGACTTTTTTGAGTTTTAAAACATTTTATATTTCACCTTTTTAATTTCAGAAATTATTGCAATAAAGCTAAATTATTCTTAACAGAAATAGGAGCTTTATTATAGTGAAGGGTCTCGACAAAAATTACCTGCAGGTGAATGGTGAGGCTATTTTGAACGTTTGAAAAGTCTTGAAAAAAGATTCATTAAACTGAACAACATGAAAAAATGTTATTTTAGTATTGGAAGTTTTCGCACCAGGAAAATAACCCTCACACCCCCTGATGATAAACTACTTCATAGACATAGTATAATCTTAAATGGTTCGTGACGTTAGAATAACAAAAATTACTGTCAAACAAGAACAACTTCGTCTGCATAATAGTAAAATAATATTAGAGGGTTTCGCACCCCGTAAAAAACTGTCAGACCCCCTGACAAACTATTTCATAGACGTAGTATAATCCTAAATGGCTCGTGGCGTTGGAATACCAAAAATTATTTGGACAGAACCACTTCCCCTGGATAATAATAAATTAGTATTGCAGAGTTTCACAACCGGTAAATAACCCTCAGACCATCTCACAAACTATCTCCTAGGTTGTTACGTACAAAAATGCATTAATATTCAAGACAATTTTTTAATCACAGTTTAGGACTATTAAAGAGGACAAGTATTCGGATATTAAGTGATACATAATTACGATCTAAATAAGGTCCACAAATCGTAAGGAATAAAGGGGCCTTTCTTATTGAAAAAAATTTAAAAGTAGACTGGAATCACCTCGATGATGGTTTAGCTTAAAATCAAGGGAAGGGCTTTCAGAATTGTTTGAGGCATTATTTTCAGAAATTACCCCACCTTGTATGGAATGTAGAAGCAAACACATTCTCCTTGTAATACAAGTTCAAAAAGGTTTCATTTATATAAAGATCAGGAATTAATATTTAAAACAAATTTATAATTGCTATTTATATTAAAACTAGGGAAAAATGTCATCTTCTCTCAGTCGACCGTTCAATCAGACCATTGTTAAAGAGAGCAAGTATTCGGATAATGAGAGACAGATAATGACGCTCAAAATAAGGTCGACTAGTCTTAAAGCTAAGGGAGCCTTTTTTGATATAAAAAAAATATTAAAAGTAGACCACAACCACCCCGATAATCGCAGGGCTTTCAAACATTCGAAATGTTTCCAACTTTGATCCGTTAGTTACCGAAATCAGCCCTTACGTAATATTAAATACAGAAATTATTACATTCTCCTTGTACCATATGGTGAGAAAGGATTATTTTGTACAAAAATGCATTCATATTCAAGACAAATTTTTAATTACTGTTTGGGACTAGTAAGAGAGCAAGTAAAAATATTAAAAGTAAACCGCAACCACCCCGATAACGGAAACAATGGAGATGCTTTCAGCTTTGATTCTTTAATTACCGAAATCAGCCCCTACGTACTATTAAATACAGAAATTAACACATTGTCAATGTAGTACAAGATCGAAAAGGGTTAGTTGATAAAACAGTGCATTAATATTCGAGACAATGTTTTAATTACTGATTGGGAATATTAAAGAGAGCAAGTATTCTGGGAATAAAAGATTTACAATTACGATATAAATAAGGTTCACTAATTTCACCAACCAGTGGTGCCTTTGTTGTTAAAAAAAAATTAAAAGAGGTAGACCACGATCACCTCGGTGGTCGTATAACTGAAGTGCTATGAATGGGCTTTCAGATTTGTTTGAGTAGTTATTTTCCGAAATTAGATCTCACATGTTACNTAATCTTCAGTAATTAATCATGAAATTAATTTTTCAAATGATTAGGTACTTTGCCCTGTTAATACATACTTACATTTAAAATTTATTTTATGTAATTGCCATTTTATACTTTGATAAGTTTTAAATATGTTACTTTTATTTAATTTTTTTAGAACCCTGAAATATCAGACATTTATACTGAACATTCCTTGCCTGTGAATGTTGCAAAATATTCTCCTAGTGGTTTCTATATAGCATCTGGGGGTAATAAGCATTTCTTCCTATTATGTGCTTAATAATTTACAAATAAATTTTTAGATCAGTCTGGTAAAGTTCGTATTTGGGACACAGTTAACAAAGAGCATATTCTTAAAAATGAGTTTCATCCATTTGGGGGGCCAATTAAAGATATTGCATGGTCCCCTGACAACCAAAGAATGGTTGTTGTTGGAGAAGGCAGAGAACGTTTTGGTCATGTTTTCATGTCAGAAACTGGTACTTCTGTGGGAGAAATTTCAGGGCAGTCTAAACCCATAAATTCATGTGACTTTAAACCAAATCGACCTTTTAGAATAATCACAGGTTCTGAGGATAATACGATTGCTGTTTTTGAAGGACCTCCTTTTAAATTTAAGATGACTAAACAGGTTTGTAAAAACAGTTTGATAATCTAATTTTTTATAACGATTTTGAATTTAGGATCATACTCGTTTTGTACAAGCTGTACGGTATTCCCCAAGTGGTAATTTATTTGCATCGGCTGGTTTTGATGGGAAAGTGTTCTTATATGATGGAAATACATCAGAATTAATTGGAGAAGTGGGTAGTCCTGCCCATAATGGAGGTGTTTATGGGGTTGCTTGGAGTCCTGATGGTAAACAACTACTTACTGCTAGTGGGGACAAAACTTCCCGTTTATGGGACGTAGAAACTAGACAAATGGTGTCTGAATTTATTATGGGAAGCACTGTAGAAGATCAACAGGCACGTCTAATATACGCAAGAAGATATTAAAATATTTTTATTTCCACATTGCTATTTTAGGTGTCATGTTTATGGCAAGGTCCCCATTTACTTTCGGTATCACTTAGTGGATTTATTAATTATTTAGATATCAATAACCCCGAGAAACCTCTGCGTATAGTTAAAGGTCACAATAAACCCATTACTGTTTTGACTTTAAGTGAAGACCGTAGCACGATATTTACAGGGTCCCACGATGGATACATTACCAGGTAAAATAAAATATTTTTCAGTTTGTAGTTGAATTAATTTGAGCTAAGCTTTCATTTATTTACAGGTGGAATGCAAGTACAGGGGAAAATGAAAGAATTGAAGGGCAAGGACACGGAAACCAAATAAATGGTATGAGAGCCTTGGGTAGTTCACTCTTTACATGTGGTATTGATGACTGCCTTAAACAAGTCGATATTGAAGGTAACAAATATATGTTTAGTTTTAAATTTGATTTATTTTTTTTTATATTTATTGTTTAATGAACAAACATTTTAAATCAGATAAAAAGAAGTTTAACTTGCAAATAATTACAGAAAATAATAAATTTAGGATGCTTATTTCTCTAGAGTTAAAAATAGTTTTTCATTTTTTTTAACAGGAAACGTTTATACTTCGGATAATTTAAAATTAGGAGCTCAGCCTCGGGGCATGGACGTGTCGAAAGAGAACAACCTGCTTATAGTAGGCACTATTCGTGAGCTGATTGTTGTTCAAGAATGTCGAAAAGTCAGTAGTGTTGCTATAAAATATGAACCGACAAGTGTTAGTATATCACAGTCAAATCAGGTGGCCGTTGGTAGCGCTTCTGACAATAAAGTTTATATTTATGAGCTTGAAGGGAAATCTTTGACTTTCAAGACTGAATTGGTGCACTTGGGACCGGTCACCGACGTGGCCTATTCTCCAGATGATAAATATCTTGTTGCTTGTGATGCCAATAGAAAAGTCATTTTGTACAGTGTTCCTGAATATCAGGTAAGAGAAGAACAAATGTGGTAAACTTATTGACGTGTAACATCTTACCATTGGGTATGTGCATATATGGGGCTATGGGAGTAATTTCTTAAACGCAACGGAAATGCGTAAGTGAATGTTAGAGAGGGGGAAGCGCGTGCTATTCAATCAATGCTTCGTACAGTTGGTACTTAAAGAGAAAAAGGGAGAAACAGAAAGAAGACGCAAGTCTCTTTGTCTTTGTTCGATTTAGTAATCGTGGAACTAAGTTAGATGTTACACTTCTTTGGCGATTACTGTAAGACTCCAATTTTGTTATTCTATATGCAACTGACAGTACCGCGACTTTCATTTGAGGTAGTTTTGAATTTACACTTAAACTTTTTCTTTTATCTTGAAACGCGTAAAAATTTTTGAAATCTAAACTGATACCTTTTTTTTATTTTTGATATTGATAAAAATTATAGTTATTTTAAGAAAATTGAAAAATAATTGTAATTCTAAAGTTGTTTTAAATTAAATACAAAATTACCTAAGCAGTCTTCATAGTTTGACATTTTTCAAATGTAGATTGTCTTGGTTTTCATTTCATTCATCATCATGTCTTTAATTTTTTATACTTAAATTCTCTGATTTGAAAGTCAAATTAATTATAAATAAAGAGAGTGTTATAAGTTAGATTGCAAATATCTGGGATTAAAAACAAGTATATTGTAATAACTTTTCTAATCACATATGAATTCTAATTTTATTCAACATAAGACGGTGTACGGTTTATACATATACGAGGGTGGATTGATAAGTTTCCGGCCTAACCAAGAGATGACGCCACTAGGCCTACCTTGAGGTGACATTCTATAGTACCATCCTTGGATAGCTTGTAGCTATAGTTTCAGCCCGATCTCCTTGCTAGTGTAGGTTTGACAGCACGCTGAACAAGACGCCTCTGTGGTTTTCGTAAAAATGGAAAAGCAGGAAAATCGTGCTGTCATCAAATACTTTTATTTGAAGGGGTTAACGCCGAAGGAAATTAAAAAAGAGATGGACTCAACACTGGGGACATCCTCCCCGTCATATTCAACCGTTAAGCAGTGGGTTTCCGAGTTTAAAAAGGGTCGTGTGAGCACCTCTGATGGGCCTCGCTCAGGACGCCCCGTTGAGGTCACAACTCCAGATATGATCGAAAAAATTCATCAAATAGTGCTGGGAGACCGCAGATTGAAAGTGCGTGAGATAGCTGAGACCTGTAAGATGTCATATGAACGTGTGCAACATATTTTGCACCAACATTTGCATATGGAAAAGCTCTGTGCAAGATGGGTGCCGCGTTTGCTAACAGTCGACCAAAAATTGATTCGAAAAAACATTTCTACCGCAAATTTGTCATTGTATAAGCGTAATCCAAGCGAATTTTTGCGTCGATTCGTAACCGTTGACGAAACGTGGGTCCACCACTACACTCCTGAAACCAAAGAACAGTCTAAACAGTGGATTGGACCAGGGGAACCAACTCCAAAGAAGGCAAAAACAATTTTTTCGGCGAACAAGGTTATGGCTACTGTTTTTTGGGATGCAAGAGGTATTATATACATTGATTACCTTGCAAAGGGTAATACTATCACTGGTCAATACTACGCAGACTTATTGCAACGTTTGAGCCACGAGGTGAAAATTAAACGACCTCATCTGGCGAAGAAAAAAATCTTGTTTCATCACGATAACGCACCAGCGCACACGTCAATCGTTGCGACGGCTAAAATCAACGATCTAAAGTTTGAATTGATGCCGCACCCTCCTTACTCTCCAGACCTAGCCCCGAGTGACTATTTTCTGTTCCCTAATCTCAAAAAATGGCTTGGCGGTAAGAGATTTGCGGACAATGAAGAAGTAATCGAAGCTGTAAATGGTTATTTTGAGGAGCTTGACGAATCAGTCTATAGAGATGGCATTAATAGACTGGAACACCGCTATGAGAAATGTATCAGCCTTGGAGGAGATTATGTTGAGAAATAAAAAAAAAAAATTTTTAAAAACCTTGTTTTTCTTGGTCAGGCCGGAAACTTATCAATCCACCCTCGTATGTATATATTTCTTTCTAATTTATGCATTTGAAATTTACTTTATTCTATTTCTTACCTTTGGAAATTAAGAGGGTAAGTTTTATAGCATGATACTTACACTTACTTTTTTTAATGATTTTTATAAATGGTAAGCATGCTTATGATATTATTAATAATAAAAAATGGCATTAAATTCCTTTCTTGCTTTGTTTTCATCAATTTGGGTGTACAATTAAATTTTTATTTTGCATCTCCATGTTATCATTGAATATTTCAAAAGTTAAAACAGTAATTTAAATAAAATTATATGCTTTTTTAAGCTGGCTCATAATAAAGAATGGGGATTCCACAATGCCCGTGTAAACTGCGTAGCATGGTCACCGAATTCTCTACTAGTAGCAAGTGGGTCCTTAGACACAAACATTATCATTTGGTCTGTTGAAAAACCTGCTAAGCATCTTACTATCAAAAGTAAGTAAAATTGTACATATTGGTTTTGAATTTAATATTTTCTTTTATGTTTCACCATAATTAACATGTTAAAGGAATTACAAAAATTTGTAGTTTGTTAAAATTTGTATGTAATACTTAATAGCAATAAGAATAGAGTTTGTATAAGTCAAAGATACACGTATGTAAGTCTCGGCACTCTGCGCGTGCGTGACTGAACTGCGCACCATAAAAATATTTTCGCGTTAATGTTAGGGTTCTTGCAGACGGACATAAGTGCTATTAAATGAATAGTACATGTGTCTGTAGACGCATAAAACTCAAAAACATAGAAGAAGTTAATCTTGGCACTATGTAGTCTAGTTAATTTATACTTATTTTCATTTTGTTAGAATGAAATTTACAAGGTGTTGTCATTATTTTGTTTCAGATGCCCATGCTCAAAATCAAATAACAAGACTGTCATGGCTGGATGACCAGACTTTGGTATCTGTTGGTCAGGACGCAAACACAAAGTTGTGGACTGTATCACCTCCTTAAGGAGTTTTTCGAGTGCTTTTAAACTATTGGGCCTTGCATTTTATCTGTTGTTTAGAGCATTTAATTAAAAAGAACAAAGAAAAATTTTATGTTGTATTACAACTATTAAGTATGCAGTGCATGCATATTATTATATGTTTATTTTGAGTGTAGATGATATGGATTGTATTTATTGGTATAACAGTTTTGTTAAAAGTTATTTTGCAGCACAAATTGTAGCGCTATTTATATAGAAAGCTGAAGGGCCAATAGGCCTGAGACTATTTTTGTTGTACTTATTATTATTTAATTTATTATCGTCATCTTCATCCTCAGTTTGTTTAACCTCCGTTTGTGCCCTATAGGTCAATATTCTTGCCCGTTTTTGTAAATATATGAAAAGTAATTTTTGGAATGTTTCAAATTCACTTTGTGTCCGAATAATCAAATGTATCTTGACTCATTTTATTTCAAATAAATTTATCATTTTTAAGTTTGCTTGTTTTTATTTAAACACTGCATCATCATTAGATGAAAACTGTCCAAAGCAAAGTCCTTCATAATGAAATTATACATTACTTTTACTAAATGTTTCAATAAAAAATATTTGTAACTTACTAACAATATTGTTCCAACATGGAATAATTTCAGCAGGTCCTCTTAGTTTATCAAACAAAAAAATCTATATCTAAAAGCTTAAATAATTCCAAAATGTTATGAATTCAAGAAATGGAGTGAACGGGAGTAAAAGGACTAAGCAACTATCAGTTTTAGGTGCATATGTCACTTTTGTAAGAATAGGTAATGCTTTATCTACGTTTTTGTTTCTTAGCAGTTGTAATTGCTATAAAACAAATAAAATAATATGATTTCTTAAAAATATCTAATTGAATTCAGAGAGAGAACCATAAATTAAAATAAATTTAAAGAAACTTCTATCACAAATTTTACAGAAACAAAGTTTGGAGTATTTCGAAAATAAACGATTATATATAAATAATTTTTGCAAAACTGCCTATAGTTAAATACCACAAAGATATAATTAGTAACATCAATGTTGGAAATATTGTGAATAATCAGCAAAAAAATCTTTTTTAAAGATGAAGAAGAGATCGTATCTATTATATTAATTTGAAAGTGTATTTCAGTTTGATTCCTCTTACTTATTACTCGTGAGAATTGACATTCAAATCCATTAAACTTTTACAGAATTTAAATTCGTACAATTTCTGAAATACATACAGGCCCGTCTATACAGTGGCGTAACGTGAATTTCTGCCACCCAGGACGAAGCATAAATTTGCAGCTCATTCTATTTTTGCAATTAATGTTTTGTATTTAAATTAGTTGAGATTGCAGTGAATAGGTGTACACGAAAACGTATATTTTTAATTTACTGTTTGAGAAAATAAGTAGCGTTTGTTATTAGTGTAAATTGAAAATGTATGGTCTATTTGTGACCTTCAAATTGCAAAATATGTTGAAAAATACGATTTTGATTCGCCGGCTTCATTACAAAAACATCCGTAAGTTTGACTAGAATGTTAACAAATTTAAAGAGATACATTATCCACTGCCAGGGTAAAAACCCTAATTACTCGTACTCAAATTTTGCGCCCCTGATAAGATTTCTAAATTACATTAAAATGATTAATTTCAATTCAGAATGTGTTAATTTATACAGAAACAAATACGTAAAACAAGCAAATGCGCAGTATAATCGCCAAATACAAATAATTCAGAACAGTATGAGGATCCATCTTAGGTTTTATTAAGGATTCTAAAGATTTCAGTTCTTCAAATTGAGTATTAATTACGCCTTCACGATCCCGATCTTATAATCTAGTGGGAGATTCGTGATTTTGTTTTTTGGTATGCTTCCCTACGATTGTTACAATTTTTATACCTATATTGTGAGGAACATTGGGAGTTTAGACCAGGAGTGACCAACCCAAATGGCCACATTGGAAATAAATTGAATCTCCTTATTAGATCTGGATCCACTAAAGATATTTGTTTGAACTCATAACTGTAAACTCAATAATAAAATAGCCAATTTTTGTCATGTATTGATAAGAATATTGTTTCAAAATAAAAGTTATTTTTTTCTTATTCCTTCGACAGTTAATTTTGGAATAGTTTGGATGCATGAATAATATATTTTTTAGTACATTGGTTTTCACTATTTTGGCTATTATATATATATGGTACAAATTATTAAAATCTGGTACAAATACCAAGAAATGGATGCATCTAACATTACTGCATGGCGTGCCTAAATCTAAGGGAACGTACCCATACTACGTGACCTGCCAGGGGAGGAGAATGGTCTTAAAAATACTACAGTTGGTCACTTTTTCTAACTATATTCAAAACTTTCTGTTTGCAAAATATGATTTAAAACCATATTTATGAATTATTACATGAAAACTGGAGGGAGGGGGTATAGGCATATACTGCGGGTGGTCGCAGAGGAGGGAGGTAAAAAATGGGTGACGTATTATGGGTACGTTCCCTAACTAAAAACAAAGAAAATATTTTTGTTGCCTCTCACATCTTCACCGCTTGAGGCTATCACACCCTGTGAAATCCCCACGCTACGCCACTGTAAGTTAAAATTTAATAGGGCATTACCTACCAAGTGCTTATGTTAAAACTTATATGCATAAACAACTCAGAGCTAATGAAGTTTTAGCATTTATTACTATTTCCATAAATTTTACTTATTGTTAGTTTTATACAGGGAATGCTCTGTTATTACACCCACGACTCAGAAGTTTCAATAAAGTAAATTTTACTTTAGGGGCTTAACGGTTAGATTTTGCTGTGTAGTACCAAGGGTAATACGCTTTTAAATCATTAGTAGTTTTATCACAAAAAGTCTCTAAAATAATAATAATGAAGGGTGATTTGCACACCATATAAAATTTATTTCGTAACTATATCTACTATACATAATTCTAAGCGGTAGCTATGGGGTTGCCACCTTTTCAGGCTTTACATAAAGTATTTCTCGACTAAAAGGTTAAAAAAAAAGTACTCAGCATAAAAACAAAGTATTTTACTTTTTGTTTTTAAAAACATATTTTTTGTTACGCCTAGCAGCCAGTAACAAATTGCTGTCGCTCTTAAATGCATTAATAGCCTCTAAACATGGCAAACAAAGATTTAAGTAAACTAAAAGTTCATTTTTAATTAGTTTTAAATGCTGAAGTGGCCGGAACGGACAGCAAAAGTGAAACTACTTTGAACAGATTTGGGAAATCAGGTTGTTCCGTAAATATGCCTTGCCATTTTTCTGTGTAATATTATTGATAAAAAAATACTCTAAATTTCGAATAATCGCTTACAAAATTATAATAAAGTACGGGTGGCAACCCTACAATAAAAAGAGTAAGGTGTCATCTGATTGAAACTTAATTCGTAGATTAATTTCACGTGTTCCAATTAAAAAAATACCTACCTGGTATTAAGAGCATGGCATTTATTTTTGAACAATAATACTAATAAATAAAACTAATTATAAATTTTTTGTAAAAAAATATTGTTAAAATATTGTTGTTTGATTTCATTGAAATGAATATACAAAAATTCAAAATCTTTATATGCTTTATTCTTGTGTAATTTTAATTTTATTGTTATAAAACTCAGACGAAATAATTAACATGATTTGAATTACACCTACACTTATAAAGTCCTCAAACGTCTGCTAGTAACTTTTTGTAAAATGAAAGAAAAAACATTGTAATTTAAATTTGTAAGTTTTCTCAGAGAAGTAATAATGACATGATTAAAATGAAAAAAAGCGACGAAAAGTTGACCTAATTCGTTATGAAGTGTCGAGTAGGACTTAGTAGTTTAATCCGTAATCTTTTACTGGGAGAATATTGTAGTCTGGACAAAAAAATATTCTTGGAAGAAACTTTCTCCATAAATTTACTCGAAAAATTGAATTTTCGGCTACAGAACTTTTGTCTAGTCTACGTAATTGATTTATATAACTACTCCAGATGACTTGCTATTAACTAGGTAGGTACAAATAAGAAACAAAAACAAATTAATTAAACTAGAATATGACGCTTTATTAATTGGGAAAGTAATTACGTTCATCCATAAACTAATACCACCTTAGAGTTTTCAAAGAGATCTTTCGATTATTTTGCTTTGCCATGTCACTTTCACTGACAATAAATTGTGTGTAAAAAATTGCATTCTTGAAATTCATGAAATTTATTTTTATTATTATAATAGGTACGTACTATTAAACATCCTACGAATTATTAAAATGGAGAAAAAGGTGTATCTATTACTTTTATGTTACAAGTTGTAATTAAACTAATAAACAATGTTTTCTATTATTCTAAGACATTCTCTTTAATTAGTTGTCACGCTGCTAACTTCATGCAGCCGAATTTTCATAAGCAGTGCGCGCGCAACTTCCGTTCCCGTCAGGGTAATTATGCATTGTTTTTCTTTTAATTTTGGCTAGCTCTCAGGCATTCTACCCGACTGTGCAACGCCATCCCAAAGAAAATGTAATTTGAAAAAGCATTAAAAGAATGTTAACTGATGATGAAATATATACTTCCAAATAAATACATGATTAAACCTAGTTGTAATATCCTGACCCACAACCCTTCACCTTGGAAATATAGGGTTGTTGGGAAAGTCATTTCGATTTTTCCCGACAGAGGATTTAATTGTATTCTTTTGCACCCAACTTCACACTTAAGCCGTATAATTTTTATATGCTTTGAGAGCTCATATAGCAAGGCTTGTGTGTGAAAAAATCCAATTAATTCTACGCAGTAGTTTTTGGTTGGTGCCCTTTTAAATATGGAGAGCGATAAGCAGCATTTTCGACATATCTTACTGTTTTACTACAGAAAGGGTAAAAATGCTGTTCAAGCCAGAAAGAAATTGACTGATGTGTATGGAGAAGGTGTGTTGACAGTACGCCAGTGCCAGAACTGGTTCGCTAAATTTCGATCCGGCAATTTTGATGTCGAAGATGCACCACGTTCGGGAAGGCCGGTTGAAGCTGATAAAGACGCGATAAAGGCATTAGTTGATGTGAACCGGCGAATAACAACACGTGAGATCGGATTGAGGTTAAATTTATCAAATTCAACAGTTTATGACCACTTGAAAGGCCTGGGATTATCCTCGAAGCTCGATGTATGGGTTCCCCATGTTCTCACAGAGAGAAATCTGTGTCGCCGCATTGACGTCTGCGATTCGCTTCTCAAACGTCACGAAAATGATCCGTTTTTGAAGCGCATCATCACTGGGGACGAAAAATGGGTTGTATACAACAACGTCAAACGCAAGAGGTCATGGAGCAAAAAAGATGAACCGGCTCAAACCATTTCCAAAGCCGATATTCACCAAAAAAAGGTGATGCTGTCTGTTTGGTGGGATTTTAAAGGAATCGTTTTTTTTGAGCTTTTACCGGATAACACAACGATTAATTCGGAAGTCTACTGTCATCAGCTGGACAAACTGAATGATGCACTTCAACAGAAAAGGTCAGAACTAATCAACAGGAAAGGTGTAGTGTTTCACCAAGACAACGCGAGACCTCACACAAGTTTGGTCACTCGCCAAAAGCTTTTACAGCTTGAATGGGATACAATGCTACACCCACCATATTCTCCAGACCTGGCACCATCGGATTATTATTTGTTCCGGTCACTCCAAAATTTTTTAGTCGGTAAAACCTTCACCTCAAATGAGGAGGTCAAAAACCTCCTCGATCAGTTTTTTGCCAGCAAAGACCAAAAATTTTATAAGCGTGGAATTGTGCTACTACCAGAAAGATGGCAAAAGGTGTTGGACCAGAACGGTCAATATATAATTTAATAAAGTATTTGTTATTTATTATACGAAAACTGTCTTTCATTTCCACAAAAAAAAAAACGAAATGACTTTCCGAACAACCCTATACTTTTTATCTATAGTGGAAGGAGTTGATTGTACCGAATATTGGATACCCACCACGACTCCAAAATAGTGCAATGAGTATTCTCATAAAACTATTGGAGGTCTCAAGCCATTCAAATTAGACGCATAATATGAACAAATAATTCTCATTATGCGATCTTAAATTTCAAGAAAAGGTATGAATTTTATATGATTGTAAATATAGGTGTCCTTCGGGAAGGACACTGGGTTGATAGACGCATTTTTTAGGAGCGTAACTCTTGTCGGGTTCCTCAATGTATCTAGTAAAAAACGATGAAGCGAATGTTGGTTTAAATTCAATTATGCCGCCTACGATGCAATGACAGATGAGGATTCGGGCCACGAAAATGATGTTAGCAATTTTCCGGCCTCTGAACCATGAGCAGAGGATGAATTATTTGGCTAAAATTCCGAAGAATGTGATTCCGAGGATGATATCCCGTTCTCAAATAATAATTGTATCAAAAAAGTATTTTGAGAACAGGAAGAAAAAAGACGCATAAGTAGGAAGAAAGTGATGCAGATTATTCACAACTTAGTCTCTGGTGGCCTATTTTTCATTTTCCTGCTATCAATCTTCCCTTATTAGTGTTTTGGAAATCAAGGAATCATTTCTGGCCTTGCTCAATGAATATCAAAATTGTTGATATTTACAAACCCCTCAAATAATTTCAAAAGAATTGTTGACAGGTAAACGAGAAGCGGGTCATTTGAAATCAAATCGTGAATTATTTATATCGCTTTCTTACTGTTTATAGATATTTTTTCTTCATATCCTCGACATATTTTTTTTAATAATCTGGTGAAATTGAATCAACGGGGTATCATTCTTTGGAATTGTCACCAAATATTTCAGCTTCTGCTTGTAGTTGGGAGGTTGACAAATTCGTAACATCATTTTCATGACTTGAATCCTCTTTTTTCAATATCTGTAGACAACACAATTACAGCCTCAATCGAACTTAAAGCAACATTATCTTGATCAAGTTCTGCAACACTGAGAAGATCGGCAGGAGTTGCACCCTTAAAACGGGACATTCATTGTCTGGGTTTAAAACTTTTTACACCAACAGGAACCTATCTATCTTTGCAGAAAATAACACGAATTTCAAATCAAAATTATTCTGGGTAAATATGGGTTAATATAACAGTGTTATCTTTTTAATCCAATTATAATTTCCATTAAAAGCACTAGCTAAAGGCTACATAGCAGATTTTTCAAGCATTTTGCATTGATAGTTTAATTTTAGATTTAATACTTAGCGATCTTAAAAGCAAAAATACTTTTTGGGTGAAAGGTTCAAATCAGAAGATCCTGACATAAAATTGACAGCATTTTATGAGACCTGCCTAAAAAATTATTTTTCCAAACATGAAGTGAAGAAAATAAGTTTTTAAGTAATGGTTTATTATTCGAAGGCTGGATCAGAACTGTCGGTTTCATATTTTCAAACATAAAATGGTAACTTTGGGTTGAGTGGTTGTGTGGGAATAAGAGGAGGGTGGAATGGGTGAGTGGTAGAAACAACAATATGTATACATATTGTACTTAATCATGGAAGATCTATACAAACAGATAACGTGTATACCTACCATAATACGTATTAAATTCAAAGAAGTATTAATACAATCTGAACAGTAGAAGTTATAATATAAATGGTAGGATGGGATATGAGAGAGCTGAGACATACATACAAACAGACGGATGAACTGATCGATCTATGAGGGTTCGTAGTTGACTAATACGGAACTTTACACTTTGGAGTGCGTGCAAGTTCCTGAACCTTATTATGCATCATGCCGTACTGGTTAAAAATTTAATTATTTAAAATTGCAATTACCTATAAGTACTTACCTCACAACAACAAAATCACATTTGGTGAAATAAAAGAAGTTTTAATGCAGAGCATTTTATAAGAAAAGATAAAAATATATACGAACCTGTTGTATCACGTGGATTAGGTGTGTAGGTACCTAAAAAGTCAACAAAAGTATAGGCCACTGAGTAAATCTGAAATAAACAGATTTATTTTCGACCGATGGCCCGATCGTATAAATCAGTCCGTAAAGTTTATAAACATATATTATTTTTAAATTAAATATATAGAGTTATTATTAAATTAAATACATATAATACATATCACATTTATAAGTGTACTTCAGTCCGTCTATTTTTGTACTGTACCAACGTATTTTTTCTCTTTTGTTGGGTGTCTGTTTTGGTTAAAAACTCCGTCAAACTGCTGCTCTGAGTGTTCGTTGGATTGGGCGATTCTTTACGAGACATCGGCCGACATCGTTGTAAAAATTTGCTAAAAAGGAGTAACCAATCAAGAAAAATTGATAAAGTGGTCCTACACACAAATATTAGATAAACAATTTTCGGTTACGGTTACTACTTTTTCTTTTTGTGGATTAAAAAGCGAAATATCAGTGGCGAAATTAATTATTTATACGTCAAAATGAACAGCCTACATTTAAATGCTATGGTAGGTAATGTTTTGGTGTTAACAGGTGCTACGTCTTTACGTACCACCTGTTGTTAAGAATGAATGCCGCAAGCAATCGATATTGACGGCATGTTTATATAGCAGACAAAACTGGCACGACAAAAGGAACTTATGGGAAATTTCCAAAAATAATCAAAATTATTTCATGATCGCGTAAATAACTGACTATAATAGCAAATGTTTTGAACCTCTGCATTGGTTTTAGCTAAAATCGGCATTTTAAGTCATTTTTTGTCGCTAAAGGCTGAAGGGATATTGCAGATATGACTTCTCTCTCGATAACCGTCAAAAATGTTAACGATTGCAAATTTTTGCGTTTTGACATTAGAATATTTCAAAATTCTAACGTACTGAGATAATTTTGAGACCTAATTGGAACTCAGCGTTGCAAACTGCTTTGGAAAAGGCATTTATGGGATCCGTATTCGTAACCCAAAGGAATGGTGAGATCTCTAGTTAGGAATAAGCCGAAATGGTCATACGGGGGTTTCTGACATGTAAACAAAACAATACGAAAGCTAATTTAACTTAATAAAAACCTAATTAATAACAAGACATTTCGTGTTCAATCCAGTAGTGATTTAATTATTTGAATTAACTTTACTAACTACAGAAAACCTCAAATTATTGAAGAATAATTGTTACTGTTGTTACTCCTACGCCGGGAATCGAACCCAAGACTCTGGTTTTACGCACCAGTACTCACCTTTTCGTAGCTTAGTAATAAAAGACTGGTGCGTAAAACCAGGGGGTCGGGATCGACTCCCGACGAGGTAGTGACAGCAACAACAATTTTTTCTCATTAATTTGATATTATCTGTAGTGGGTAAAGTTAATTCAAAAAGTTAATTCACTATTGATCTAATTAATAGTAATTATATAAACCAATAAAGGTCACTGGTTTTACGTTCGATCAGAACATTGGTACGTAAAGCCGAAGGTCTCGTGTTCGATGCTCGGCGAGGATCTGACAGCAACAACAATTTTTTCTCATTAGTTTGAGATAATCGGCAGAGTTAATATTTAATTAAATTATTGGATGTTAANTAGCAATAACAAACAAGAAAAACGAATATTTTATTTAATTTTTTAATTTTTGACAATTTTAAGTAAACTTCCACTATGCTTTTCTTAACCAATATTTACCTGTCAAAAATCCCTTTCAATTTTCACAAGAGGTCTCAACATTCCTAATAATGTAAATGAAATAGTGAGGTTAAAGTTAGAAATTATAGACATTTAAAATTAATTTGTACTTACCACAAACTTTTGAACACATTCGTTGAGAATACGCAGTAAATTATAGGGTTGGCGGCGGAGTTTAATGGCGCCAAACTTTGCATGAAAGTGGCTATTGCAATATTTTGTTGGGTTTGCGGAACGAACCCGTAAACTTGCAATAAGTCGAATATTATGAAGGGACTCCAGCAAATTATGAAAACTGAAAGACAAAAACACCAAACATACAAAAACTATTTATACCTAATTATTATTTCTAAGAAACCATTACTGATAAGTAAAACGAGTATTGACTTTATAGGCCCAGCTTTAATCTTGCTAAAAGAGAAGACTCAAGATAAGATTATGTACAGTAAAAGTTCCTTATTCACGATTTCCTTATTCGCGGGTGAAAAAATTGCATCCCAGTTCCTGTATTCGCGGCTAAAAATTTCATTATTCGCGGATGCAATCGGTAAACAGAAAAGGATTCGGTGTCATTTATTAAGGAAACTGACCGCAATACACCGCTCGTGCCTACCGTGAATTTTTCCGAAAATATGGGTTTCTATTTTAAATATTGTGATTTAATGTTGCGAGATAAATATCTGATTTTTTTTATGGTAACAAATAAAGGTTCACACTAACTCGACACGTTTTTAGTTTTCAATAATATGGTCATTAACAGCTTTTACAAGTGCTTAAATTTGATGCTTCTTGTAGGACACGTATTTTCAATAGAAATTAAGAAATTAAAAAATTGCCTTCGACAGACTTTAAAACAAAGCTTTATCTATCTTACTACAAAATTTCAAACCTCTATTCTAAACATTAAACTCATGGTATCTAGAACCGATAAGCATGTTTTTATTCTACGGCGCGTGTACTACTGAATCCCCTTAACGTATCGGCATCTTTTGACTATGTACTGTTGGTACGTGCCGAGGCAGCTTTTAAAAGATGTAACCGAGTTGATTAATTTGAAAATTCAAAACAAAAATAAATCATTAAAATTTTTTAAACTATTGCCTAAAGCTGACTTTAACGATTAATTTTAATTGCGAATTTATCAATCAAGCAAAATTAAGCACAAATTCCTTTATAACAGAACAACTTTAAAGTATTTAACGTGGAAGTTTTGTGTTTGTTCATTTTTCATTCCTTCCATTTTCTCAAGATGTTATTGTAAAAATTAAAGCTAAGTGGGAACATTTTATTACTCCAAACAACATACATGTTTCGAATTTTTTGTACACGGTTTCTTCAGAGTAGATTGTAGTTTATTGCTAGTTGTAAATATTAGTAAAAGTTTCAAGTATTTGAAATACTACTGTTAGCAATAAACACTTGCTTGCAAAAAGTTATCCATTGGTTAACCATTGAACGACTTTTTGAAAGGGATTTAATGCTTGGTTTGGGATGTTGGCGAAGGTGGTATTTAAACAAATGTCTGTTAATATAAGCCAAACGCTCCTAGCCACAAGATCATAGATGTTAATTTTGTAACATGAATCCATTCATCAACAATTCCTTCCGTCAATATTTTGTGAATCCAAAGGCATTTATTTCCTTTTCTTATCGCAAACACTCTTCCTCATTCAAAATCATTAAATTTTCTTCTGACTACATATACTTTCACATTACCTTCTCTATAGTTTACTGATAAGGAAAGGAAACGTAATGCTCAAGTGTGAACATTATCAAATTGTATCGAACGTTTACGGAATCGATATTATGAAATGAAAACAGAGTTTATAATGAAAATTGACCTTAGTAATAGCAATAAATATTTTCGTTAGTTTTATATTTTAACATTAGCGGCTAATACAAAAAATTTGGAGAAAAGAAACGTCAAATAGAAAAACAAGCAAAAATGGACATCCGCGGACCTGTTCACTAAAATTCCTCTATAACGGCTTGAGGTAGAGGGGTTTTAGTCGGTAGGTTTGAGGAAGCCTTCCAGGAATCCGACACTCTTAGGGGTTGAATTTTAAAAAATCCTTTCTGGCCTACGTTATACATATGATGAATGTCGGTGAAAATTTCAGTAATTGAATTTTGTAAAAATAAAGTATTTGTTTTAAATAAACTTACCGCTTACTATAACAACGGTAACTTTAACCGTTTTAACCTTTGCCCTAGGTATAAGTCCGCGACTTACAGTTTTCTTCCATCGACCACAATCTGCAAATAGAAGATCCCTAAAATAATATTGTTATGTCCAGCAAGTTGTGAACCCTTTTATTATGTTTCTCTTAATATATACGTATGTACCAANTATCCTAATAAAAATTCACGTTCCGGCTCAAAAGTGCCAAACCAAGCAATTTTTAACAAATCCCGATTGGACTTTACAAACAAATTTATTAATGATATCCTATGAATATTAATTTAATACTTTCTGAAGTAAAAATATCATCCCCTTCATTAAAATGTAACTCATATGATTTTTATTTTTTATCAATAAATTTGTCATAAGTATTACAAAGAGAATATAATGTATTATGTCGCTTTATTGATAATTAAGTTAAGTTTATCCTTACATCGCTTTATGTGTTTAAGTTTAATAATTAATTGCCGACTTCGCCTTCCTAAATTGACCGGAGTATAGGAATATAAATAAAAGCGAGAGATTCCAGTCTTCACGTTTTCAGTATTTTAACCTTCAGGTGTATAGGATCTTTTGTAAATTTATTAAACTTTACACTTTTATAAACACTTCAAAAATTGACTCTTGGTCAAAAATCTGTTTTTGTTGGAAATCTCAATTGTTAATATTCAGAAATGATTTGAGGCATATGGCTATTGCAGCTGTTTTTGATGAAATTAGTCCTCACTTTTTGGAGCAATGGGCAATACTGGATTCTAAAGCATCTAATACCTATTCCTAGTTTATTACTATAAACCAATGATATCACGCCGAACAAGAAACAATCTGGAGATGTCAAACTGGGTGACCAGTTGACAGTTTTATATCTTCAAATTAATAAAAGTATCACCAAAACTCGTTCACTATAAATCAATAGTTTTACTCGCTAATGTCATAAATGAAGAGCTTTTTCACAAACTTTACAATAGGAAGTTCTATCGTGTTTGAATTTCTATTTATGTTGTACTTACCCATTCGGATTTCATATTTCTTCGAAACCTGAATTATAGTCTTTGATCTTATAACGTGAACAATTATTGTGTAACACGTGGCTATTATTATTGTTGGTATGATAAAAAGGGCAGTCGATACCAAGCTCATGTACAATTTCCATTGCCAAAGGTGTGGGAAATCAATCCAACACTGCAATTTACCTGATAAAAAAAAAAAAGAAAACTGAAGTTTGAAACGAACGATTTAAAAAATATTCTTGTTCGTTGTGTGTCGTTTCCCCTATATCTCAATATAAATAGCATACAAGAAAAAATTAAGGGTGAGACTTGTATTGAATAAACACAAACTTCTTAAAAATTAAAAACTAAATGTGTAGTAGAAGTGAAACTTTAACGGACAAGTAGAAAAACGAATCGCAATAAAATTTTTACTTCAAGTTTTACGGGCAGATTGTTAATGTACTTGTACAGACCGCAAATAGAGGCAATGTTGCTCAGCCGCGTGGAGAGCAGAGGTAAGAGAATAAACAGCTGAGCACAGCACGTGTCGCTGGGACTCTAGCGGATTCATCGCTCTCCGCGCGGCTGCGCATTATATCCATCTAATACAGCCGTTGCCCTCTTCCTGTCCCCGTTAGCCTTTATTTCCCTCTGGCGCTGCCGCCTCTCACCCCGCGATATACCGTCTACCCCATCCACGCGGCCATAACGATTTTTCGTGACAGAAAAAATCGTAATATCCTCCGCCTATAGGTATACAGAGCATTCACTTAAAAAATAAAGACCTTACTTGACGACGGCTGTATTTCGGCTAAAGTTGAGTCAAACCGTATTAAGACTGTTACACACTTGTCCGTTCCGTTCCATCAAAACACGAATGGGATAAATATAATACACGACACGGATCATAGGGAATGTACACGATCCTGCGCGGCAAAAAACGGTACGTGTCGTGACGGATAGTCAAATCAACGCATCGCGGGCCGTCAGTTTTCGACGTTTCGTCTGCATCAACAACGTCAAGTTCCTGAATATGCTTCTTGTGATAAAAGACGAAACGTTGAACACTTTTAACGCCTCTATGATCATTCATTGGGATTTCATCAATTAGACGAGGTTAGAATCTGGAAATCTAGTTTCTTCATAATACATTAGTGTTCGTGAAATTACCTTGTATGTATTTTTCTTCATAAAAGAAGAGCATGGGGACAGAAAATATCGCACTAAATGTCCACGCAGATATGATCAGCCATCTGGCCTTCTGCCCTAAAATGATTTTTTATGTTATCACCATTAAAGTTCAACAATAAACTTACAACTTCCTGAGAATTTCATGGGATGCTTGATTGCATCGTATCTATCTAAGCTCAAGGCAACCAGGACGTATGTGGATGAATATGTGATAACTGCCTGAAAGAAAATTACAGTAGGTAAAATGTGTGAACCATTTATATCCTTAAAATAATTCGAGGACGAATAAAAAAAAAATGATCTGTTGAAAAACTGTACTAATGTCTTTTCACCAACGAAATACGAGGGTTGTGGGTCATCTACTCCGTCTACCATATCTACCTAATTTATACAAAGTGATTACTGGAGTAGAATTAATAAACTAATCTAGATATTCTACCAAATATTTACTAACAATTGTTAGCAGGGGTGAATAAAGTTAATAAGTAGTCAAGAATGAAGTTAAGAGAGTAGGATAGTATCTAGCAAACCCAGTAAAAATGCAAGAATCTTTAAGCAATCACAAAACAGTTGTCAGTTATGATTGCCCAAGGCTTTTTATTTGGTGACTTCATAAAAACTTGTCGAAGCTATTTACTGTACGAAAACCTAATCGTTATTGTGTTTAGCGTTGTACTATTGTTTTTATAATAACTTCAAGCTTTTTATTTTCATTTTCAGAAGCATCAAACGTTTCTCCGATTTCCGTTGAGAAATTTTCCAAAACAATATCTTTTCAACCATTTTTTTGCGAAGTTTTAGTCTTGTGCATCAGCAGAAGTTTTTTTATACAAATTGTAAAGTATGTTCCAATACGAACTATTATTGCCAACAAATTTACCTTTATTTATTCTTAACATAAACACTATACCCAACAACATACATATTCTGGCTGAAAGGTCAAAAATAAGGACCTAAAACGCAAACTCTTTCAGCCTGAGATTTTTGCTGAATTTAGCAATGTTCTTTGAATTGAATTCTTATTCCAAACAAGCATCCGGAGACATATCCTAATAAAAATTCACGTTCCGGCTCAAAAGTGCCAAACCAAGCAATTTTTAACAAATCCCGATTGGACTTTACAAACAAATTTATTAATGATATCCTATGAATATTAATTTAATACTTTCTGAAGTAAAAATATCATCCCCTTCATTAAAATGTAATGAAATTTGGAATTTATGGAAAAAATAT
Organism: Agrilus planipennis; assembly: GCF_000699045.2. NCBI lineage: Eukaryota > Metazoa > Arthropoda > Insecta > Coleoptera > Buprestidae > Agrilus > Agrilus planipennis. The sequence goes on along the minus strand of NW_020438920.1, from coordinate 40,802 downwards.
AATGCCTATTTGACAGGTATTTGAGTTCATTGACAGAAAAAAAAATCTTTTTTCGAGGGTTTACGTCAACCCAATCGCATATTGGGTATGAATACTAATAAAAAAAAACAATTAGACGTTAAACTATAGAAAAATTTTTCATGCGCCATGTTTTTCAGACTCCTCCTACTTGACGGGTGCAAATAACAATAAAAAATTCCTAGTATCTCGGGTTTTATTACAGAGTGTCTACCACTATTACATTATAGACCGATTAGCCCGATTTTTACGTTAGAATTAAATATTAATTTGAAATTCTCAATTTTTTTCCATTATAAGTTACCTCAATTTAATGGTCTTAGTGATCAAAACATTCTTGCGTAACGACAAAGATCTTGGGTTCGGTTCCCAGCGAGGGTGTGTCAACAGCAAAAAAAATTTCTCAATACTTTGAGGTAACTTATAGTGAAAGAAAAAATTGAGAATGAATTTTAAAATTAATATTTAATATTAACCACTAGTAATTCACAATAAGTCAGAATTAAATTGTTCTGTTAATAAGAATAATTAAATGTTTAGTCGTTTTAAAATAAGTTACGTTTTAATTGATGCCACATATTTCTGAGGGTGTAGAATTGCCTCCTCAAATATCCAAATAATACTTTCTTTACAAAATATTCACGACGTAGTGTTTGTTTGGATGTTATCAAAGTTTGTGACAGTACTGTAGAGTCTAGACTGAACATTTTTGCGTCGAAATTCTTGGTACCTGCCTACTTTATTCTTCACTAAGCAGAAACGTATACACATTAACGTTAATATGTGTAAAGAACTGTTACATTTTCCGAGAAAGTTTAATAATAGGATGTGATTTGTAGTATCTATAATTGGACTAAACAATTACAGTCACTTTATATGTCTGCAGAAGGTATTGATAAGAGTTAGAACAGAAAACATTAGGCTTGTAAGTCTTTCAAAAATATATTTCTAGCTGCATAAACATATATAAAAGCTTGTGCTATAGAAAATTTTCATAACATACATATTATCATCATCACATGGTCGTTAGTAATTGCACACGTACTTTCACTGTTTCCTATCCTAAACTAATCTTTGCATTTCCCTAAAACTCGAACATTCTACATCCTTAACTATTTGTGAGCAGTATATGTCTGTAAGTAGATTTTCATGCCTGAGAATGTCTTATTGACATCCAAAAATGCCCTCTGCTCTCCTACTTTTTCTAATACCTCCTCATTTCTATTTTTTCTAATACCTTCTCATTTCAAATCTTCTCTATCCACCTCATCATTCGCCTGCAACACCACACTTCGAACGCTCCTAATCTTTTCCTTTCCTGCTTTTTCTGCTTCTAATATGTCTCCAATTAGCCCTTCCTACCTGAGAAGGTGTTCCATCAACCTATATCGCGTATTTCTTAGTTACTTTCATACAGTCATCTGTTCTCCTAGTCTTTCTAATACCTCTTCATTTCTAACCTTCTCTACCCATGGTATCCTCGTTATTCGTCTGTAACACCACATTTAGAACCTAACCTTTCTTTTCCTAACCTTTTCTTTTCCGCCGTGCCCACCGTCCATGTTTCGCACCCGTACAGCGCCACGCTCAAAATATACACCGTTAGCAATCTTTTTCGAATTTCTAAATTAACTATTCGCTAGCTTAGAAGTGATTTCTTTTTGTTAAACGCGACTTCACCCTGCGCTATTTTCTGTTTTATATCTCTAATGCTCCTTCCATCCTGAGTTATCTGACTTCCTAAAAATTGCTTCTAATTTTACGTCTCGTATTTTTATCACTCTGTTCTCCCTTTTTTTCCCTTGCATCCCTTAACGGAACGTTTATTATGTACTGTATACAGCTAGTTATGACACCCCCTCGCAGGGTGTCCCCACGAATGTAGACCACATGTAGTTTCTTCCCATGTCTAGGAATAAAGCGAGATTCGGCCAGTTGCTGTGGTGAACAAGATCAACTTGAGTGGAAAGTGAATGTACAAATTTAGCTATTTGTTCACTTAAAAAACGAAAAAACGTTTCATTTTTTCGTAGCTGAGGTTTGAAGCATTTTTCACTTTTAATTTTTGCAAATCCTGGTTACGACGCTGAAGGGCAGATGACACTAAATCAACAAAACTAATATCGAAACCTGATAACCCAGAAGACTTACTAATTATTTTTATTAAACAATCGAGTGTTGCTAATAATGTTAGTCCTGTTAATTGTTAGAACGCAAACAAGCGCTTTAATCTATTAGACATAAATAGATACTTAATTGCTTATTATTTGAATAAAATTATGTAATAAGATATTAATGGTTCTATTTTAGGGAGGGTGTAAACCTAATGGTATATTATACAACAAAAGTGCGCGTCGCAAGTGATTTTCGCACGAGTATGAATATTGTCGTCTGAGCGAAGCAAGAATGAAAATCACACGAGTGTGATAAAATGCTTCGAGTACTTGTTGCGTAATATATAATTTTGTTTTACGCGCTTCATAAATTTTCTGAATCCCTCTTACAACAATAAACATGTTTTTAGGAAAAAGGAACCCTTATAAGACCAGTCATTGTGTGTCCTTCAGTCTGTCTGTCTGTCTGGACACACGTCAAAAGCTGTATGGTATATTCCTTTGGCCTAGAACCAAGAGATTTTGCACAGATAACCAGGGTTGCCACACGTACTTTATTATAAAGTATTATACTCTATTTCGACTGTGCGTACGTTATACTTTACGAGACACATAAAGTACGCAAAAATACTTTATTTAAGGGTTTAAGTAAACATCGTAATTTTGTAAGCAATTATTCTAAATTCAGAGTATTTTTACATCAACAGAAAAATGGAAAGCCATATTTACGGAACAACCTGATTTCCCATATCTGTTCAAAGTAGTTTCACTTTTGCTATCCGTTCCGGCCACTTCAACATTTACAGAAAGAGTATTCTCTGTTATGAACGCAAAGCGGCGGGACGACAGGAATAAAGCTTCATTAAAACTAATTTAAAATGAACTTTGAGTTTACTTAAATCTTTGTTTGCCATGTTTAGAGGCTATAAATGTAGTTAAGAGCAACAGCAATTTGTTACTGGCTGCTAGGTGTAACAAAAAATATGTTTTTAAAAACAAAAAATAAATACTTTATTTTTATGCTGAGTACTTTTTTTTTTAAACCATTTAGTTGAGAAATACTTTATGTAAAACCTGAAGAGGTGGCAACCCTACAAGTAATGGAAAAAATTCGGAAACGTAAACTTTAAAATTTGCGGTTAGGTACATCGCAAAAAATAATTTTCTAATTGTAATTATACGTTTTAATGACTGATTTCGGGGGAAACTTAAAATATACTCTGAAATAGTAGGTAAAATTTGAAAACTCAATTTCCGCAAAGGACGAACTGTATATTTATATATTTGATGGGAACATGTGACAAGTGAAGAAGAGACGGTACAACTTGGTTCGATAACGAATATATTACGAATAGATTGTCTAATGATTTTGTATTTAATATATGAAAGAACGATGCTACGAAATTGTACTGTACTGTATTGTGTTTTATTTACACGTATTTTCTTACTACAATTGCAAAGGGAAGAACGCGGAGGGCGGAAGCACGGAAGGAATATTAGGGGTAGACCAGTTCAGCTTTAAGAGGAATAGGAGAAAGCCTGAGAACATTTTAGCTTTTTACTGGTACGGAAAACGATAGCAAATAGCTAACATAAAGAATACTGTAGGAAAAGGAACTCAGGGTCAAAAAAGCGGTAGGCAAAAAGCAAAATGATATCACTTCGTACTTGCTAATGGTTGCTAGATGTGTATGTTTGGAGCAGAACTCTATAAGGATGAGGAATTTGGACGGTGGACAGGGTGGAACAGAAAAGAAGTTAGAAGTATTTCAAATGTGATGGCGGATAATAATACTGCCGAGGCTAAGTATTATATAAACCTCGAGGTATTGGAAAAGGAAAGAGAATAAATGACGCTATGGAAAATACTACAAACGGCACAGTAAACGCCATCTGTAGCACGATGCTACATTTTAGGATTACGTATTTTTCGATCCGCGCCTGGCAGTTTCGACAGAATACAGACCACTTCGAATTATTTTATTCGATTAAGCTAACGTGCCTATCAGGTTGAGGTTGGCTACGCCAGGATTCGTTTTCAGCAAGTAGATATCCACACAAGTGGACCTTGTTGAAAAATACATAAATGTAGCATCGTGCTACAGATGGCGTTTACTGTGCCGTTTGTAGTATTTTCTGAAACGCACTGTTAAGATAGCAGGTAAAAGTTGGTCTGTGTTCTGTCGCAGCTGCCTGCGACGCGCTGATGAGATCCCGAAAGATCGAAATCGCGATCCGCGTCTGGCAGTTTCGACAGAATACAGACCACTTTGAATTATTTTAGACGCTATGGAAGTCAGTTAAGGAAAAAGGGATAGGACGGTTGGGCATCGAGAAATAAAAAGCAAGTTAGTAGCATATTGGAAGCAGGAACAGGAGGGAAAAGAGGCAAAGAAAGATTAAGTAGATAGGACCATTGTTGGTAAATAATTAGGTATGTGGAATTAGTGATTAACAAAATTGATCTTGGTATTGGCCCAGCGACAATGTAAGAGCAAGTCTAAATACGCAAGACTAAACGAAAACTTATTACTTCCGGTGGATTTATAAGTTAATCTATTTGAATCAACTTTAATCTATTCTTTTCTTTTAGTATTTTTGAAACTTTAAGTCTGCTTTACTAGGTTTTAACATTAAATATAAAAAAGGGACTTTACCAACGTTTAAGAAAAGAGATCTACAAGGATGTAGAGAGTACGCAATGATAGTTAATATAAATGTGAAAATTCGATTTTCTATCCACTACGAACTACCTCAGGTTAATGCTCAGAGCAGTGATGTGTAAAGCCAACGGTCCCGGGTTCGATTCCCGGCGGAGGTGTGACAACAGCAACAAATATTTTTCCCTGTGGTAGTTTGTATTGGATAGAAAATAGAAGATGAATTTTCACATTACTATTTCATATTAACCACTATTAGTAATTAAAAATGTCGTAATGATATTTACTAGAAATAAACATTTTTGTATTTAATGCAGTGAAATAAACGCTTGTTGTAATGAAAACAGTTATTAAACTATTTCTTTAAAGGTCGTAGCTATTCGCAATAAGCTTTTATGTAACAAAAATGCTTACCTCATTTAAAAATAAAATATCGTTTTTAACTTTTATTGACATTTATTTTATTTATCTATTGTATCTGATTTCCATGTTTAAAGTAAATTGTCATAGAATTTACATTTCTCATTCTCCCTAAAAAGCCCATGCTTTATTAAAAGAATTCTTTATAGTAGAAAATAAGTCACTAGCAAAAATATCATATCTGTGTAGCTGTCATACATAATAGATTCGGTTACGATTGAACGAACTTTATACGTATATCAAAGAGTAGAGAAATGAGTGTATTGAAGATGAATATTTTATAAAGAAGTTACCTGAAAATATCGAATAGCCTTACAAGCAACGTTTCCAGCATACCAAACAATCGTCATCTTCCATATTATGTCTGTCAATATATTGACCAGCCCGACCAATAAATCTGAAAGAAAAATTAAATATAAAACAAGAGCCACAACAAACAAGAATTTTATTAACTCTACACTTGTAGCAGTGGCGGATCTTGGACTTAAAAAAATAGGGCAAAGTATAAAATTCATAAATAATGCGATATTTTTAATTTTTATAAGAAATACATAATGGAATACGGGGCGGGGTGGGGGGACGTGAATCGGGAAATTGATGCAAAATTTACTGTCTGCAACATCCTATTTGATCCGCTCCTGTACTCATTATAAAAAGTAATTTTCACGTCCAAATTTAAAAATAAAATATTTTAGCTCTACGTTTATTCATATTGTCAATAGTCGGCCATTTTTATTGCTCCACTATGACGTAGTGTCGGCCATCATTATTTTCTAATTGTTGCTGTTGTCGGCCATCATTCTATTTCAATTGTTGTCGCATTGTCACTGACGTCGGCCATTATGGTTTTTTAATAGATGTATAGTAATTATTTGTTTGTTTGTTGTTTGTAAATAGGTATACAACACATCGTACATTTCAGCATAAGAAATGGCTGATACTAACTTTCACTAACATAATACCACTTTGCACTGTGCTGACAGCATTTCATGTAAATCACAAGAAGTAATCTTCCAATAGACCGCAACAAAATGGAAACCACTGAAACTTATATGATATATATATTAATTATAATTGTTTGCTACTTTTGCGTAAGCTAGTTTTTTAAGGTTTTTGTCTAAAATCTTTTCACAACAAGCAACTTGGTATATCATAAATATGAAGATTGGAAAAACTTCGAGGGTTGTTGTAAAACAAACAGAATAGCTCACAACAGTTCACTTCAGTCCCTGAAGAAGGTAACCTTGTTACCAAAAGTGTCGTGTTTTTTGGCGTTGGGGTTTGAGCTATTCTGTTTGTTGGATTATCACGTGAACGAACTTCGTAGATAAGATTTCGAGACGTTGTTGCATTAGTGAATTAATTTTTTCAATTAACTATACTCACTACATATAACCCTGAATTAATGGGTAATCTAATACTCTAAACTAAATACTGTTGCATAGAACCAGGGGTTCGATTTCAGATGGAGGAGTGACAACAGCATCAAGTTTTCCTAATTAATTTGAGATTATTTCTTGTGGGTAAAGTCAATTCAAAAAATTAATTCACTACTGCATTGAATTTAACTCTACAAAAAATCAAAAAGTGCCTCATTACTAATAATAATTGTACATTGATTCGACGATTGTATAACCTGTACCCTTAGGGTACTGGTGAGTAAAACTAGGGGGCCGGGTTCAGTTCTCGGCGAGGGAATGAGAGCAGCATCAATTTTTCGTCATTAATTTAAAGTTATTTGTAGTCGATAAAGTCAATTCGAACAATTAATTCGCTAATGCATTGAATTTAACCTTACAGAAATTTAAAAAGTGTCTCAGATCCTTTGGATTAAATCTAAGACTATGCTAGGTGCAGTTATTCTCTACTTCTAATGAACGGTTTATTGCAATAGTTTAAAAGACTTATTTAAAGAAGAGTGAACTTTTGTTTCAAATACAAGACAACAAGGTGATTGTAGAGCAATAGAGACATTTCGTAGGTTTTTCTTTCATATTTGACATAAAATCCTCTTTTTGAATAAGCCATAATACTACCAGTTTAAACGTTTTAATTGATGGGCTGATGACAAAACAGGCAGGGTCAAATCCTTTTAAAATCAGAATTAAAACCATAAAAACCGTGTAACAAGTTTATACGCAGTCCTTTACGGATCTGAGATGTAAGTGACATGGAGATTTTAAACTTAATGTCAGAAATGAGGGACCCGTTTAAATGTAAATCAGCTGCAGGCCGAACAATATTATGCGTTATTTGTGATTCAAAACATGAACTAAAAGAAAATATTCAGCACGGGATCCTTTTCGCTGGTCTTTCAGTGAATATTAAACCTGTTAAACTTTTATGGTACCTACGTATTTAATTTACCTTGGATGGAAATGGTTAGAAATGAGGAAGTATTAGAAAGAGTAGGAGAATGGAGGGCATTATGAATGATGGAAGTCATTGGTAAGAAAAACGAAATGTGTGCAGGTTTTCAAATTGGACATAATAATTTGCCCGTAAAACTTAAAGTAAAAATTTTATTGCGATACGTTTTTCCATTTGTCCGTTGCCATTTGTTTTTCCACTTGTCCGTTGAAGTTTCACTTCTACTATGTGTCCCAGTACACATTTCGTTTTCACAAGTTTACTGCAAATTATGATTTGGTTTTTACACAGACCGCAAATAAAGGCAATGATCCCCAGCCACGTGGAGAGCAGAGGCAAGAAAACAACAGCTGAGCACGGCACACGTCGCTGGGACTCTAACGGACTCACCGCTCTCCGCGCATTATATCCATGTAATACAGCCGTTGTCCTCTCTCCCCCGTCGCCGGTCTTTCTCGAATTATTATTAATGTAATTAATTATTAATGCCCATATACGATTTTTAACAGACCTGTCCCTCCTTGATTTTCGGAACCAGAAAATCCACGTCCCAGGAAAGAAACCGTTTTTACTGGCTATTATGAAAGCATTTTAACATCCTCCTCATGGAAGTTGCTACCGAACCGACGGCAAAGGTAAAAACCACACAGTATGAAGACTAATCTTTTACCATTTTTAGTAAGTATAAATTTTCACGATAAACTTAACGACAGTTTCCGATATTACGAAAGATTACCTTTTCAATTTCATTTTTTATAAGGATTCTCTTTTATACGCTATTCATGTATCTCTGAAGTGCGATAAGTCGTTACCTAAAGTAGTAAACGTGATTCGCAAAACTGATGATGGGTCTATATGGATGTAAGTAATCGTGCATATTATGACGATGTCGTTTTTGTTTGTTTATTTTGTTAGAAAGTTTAATTTTATGCAAAAATATAGGTTTTGTTGTAAAAACTTCTTCGAATATGTAGATGATGGTATCTTTCGATCTAAAAGTTTGAATAAAGATGAAAAATTTGTTCTCTGGGTTTTTACTTTCTGAACTTGATAGATTAGAAATGAAGAGGTATTAAGGTATTAGAAAGAATAGGAGAACAGAGGACTCTATGGAAGTCAATAAGAAATAGGTGAGATAGATTGATAGGACACCTTCTCGGGCATGAAGGTGTAGTGAAAGACATATTAGAGGCAGAAACGGGAGTTAGGAGGGATAGAGGTAGACCTAAATTAGATTAATGTTCGCAAATAGTTAAGAATGTGGGATGTTCTAGTTTTAGGGAAATGCGAAGATTAGCTCACGGTAGGAATGAGTAGTGGTGCGTGTCCAACCAGTCTTAGGACTGACGACCTTAAGATGATGATGTTCTTCGGCGGCAGGGTAGATATTATACTATTGAAGAGCTGCAATATTCTTTTAGTAACATGCAATCAAACTCGTTTACCAGTTTCTTCACTTTCTTGTTCAAGATTTTAAAAATTATTTGCACGTTGGCAATTTGTAAAACGTGAAGATATAAACCACCAAAACCCAAGAATCATCAATTTCATGAAAGAACTGATTAATGTTTTGACGGTTTTTGTGAACCTAGTTTGGCTAGATCTCGTTAACAGTCCTGTAACAGGAGATACTTGTTTAGTGTATCTTTTTATGTAGTTGTTGATTTTACTATCGACTGAAGAGGATAAAATCAAATGGTCTTAATAGCCTGAGGTAAAGGGGTTTAAGTTGGTAGGTCCTCCCAGGAGGAAATCTCTGGGGAAATATAAAAAAAAAATATAAAATAAACAGACATTAATCTGGTGGAACTGATTTTTATTGGTTGCCTTCTTGTCGACGTAACGTTGGTACGATAAAGAACTTCTTTCCAAAAATCGAATGACGTTTTATGCACGGAGAAAATGAAAAACTAAAATTTACCTAAATATTAAAGCGATATTTACAATTTGTCCCACTAGCTTGTTGCTTCGTAAGCGAAAATAATAAAAATTACAATTAGTAAAATAAAATCCCAGCAAAAATAAATTTACTAGGTATTTTAGTTGATATTACAAATTTAATTGTAATAATTAAGAAACTTGAAATAAAAAATATTAATTTTCTATTTAATCAATTTGTGTTACGTATCTATTAACTCAAGAATAAACACGAATTATACAAATAAATTATTAAGATTTGAACACATTCACAATAAAAGATAGAGCTCAGTTTCAGTTCATTTTTTCGCCGCGGCACTTCTTTGATGGCGCGGGCTAGTGATTTTCTGGGAATCCCCACTTTCTATTTTTAAAAGACGTTCATGCGCTACGCTAGAATGAAATGAGTATTTGCTAGAAATATTTTTTTCTCAATATGATACCTACGCTCTTAACATTAAAATTTATTTAGATAATTAACCAAAAATGCACCCAATAATTATAATAGTATCGGTAAGTATACATATCTAGATGTTTTACTTCCTGACTTATATAAATGAAACTACTACATGATGTGGCCCCATCCGTTAAATTTACCACAAGGGCCTCATATGATATAGTTACGTCAGTGTTAGCGATAATCCATTATAACGGAAATTAAAAACACAATTCCTTTGTTTTTATCACCTTATTAATCAACATAAACGTGACTGTATGTAATTTCGACATAACGAACGTCATTCTGAAACGATTTCAACGATTTTGTTTTTAATTTCCGTTATTTACATATTTTAGACATTAACATCTTACACAGTTGACAGATTATCAGCATCCAGTTTGCTTCAAATATATTATTCGACACCTTATAGCCTTTATTATATTTCCCGTTCTTCCCCTCGTTATGCAAATATAAGTAATCAAAGCTAAAATGAGGTAATTGCTCTTTATTTTGTAAAAACCACTGCAACTATGTAGCCATGTGACCTTCAGTTTGACAGGCGCAAAGTAGAAAAGAACAGTAGTAGACCAGAAAAGGAAGGAGACAACTCTCGGCCAAACTCTTTACCGGTGAGAAGCGTATAATCCGTACAGTATTGCACGGAAAAATTGACCATTTTATACACTACAATTGCATTGCTCAAATGTGCTGTTATTGGTACCATTTACTACTGAAAATATCAACGAGATGTTTATTTATATTTGAAGACATATTAAAGGCTTTAACACTTGTTTTCGACTCGCACTACTATTCATGATTGAACAAAACTTTTGGCAGGTACTGTATGAAAAAGTATGTTTAATGAACAAGAATCGAGAGTATAATGAGCATTTTTCTCCCTACCGACGATTTTGCTAGCGAGCATCCAAGACATTGGAACGGACACATCGCTAGAGAAAGTAAATGAAGTATAGCACCACCCCATTTTGGCTCTGATTACTTAAATTCCTACACATTTATGTTGGAAAGTAATTAATTTTTAGGGAAGCAAATAAACAATGAAAATCAAACAGAAAAAAAACACGCCTATATTACTTGATTTTAACTGAGATTTTAGATAACAAACATTGCTATTAAAGGTAATATTTTCAGTCTATATTGACAGGACTTCTTTGTTAGGTACTTACTTGTTTTTATTGCATGTTTGCAAGCCGATATTCTCGTCTAAATTTCAGTGAAAAATAAGCTGCCCTCTGTTAAAATGAAACATTCGAGCGAGGTTTAAAGTATCTAAAATTTTTTGTCTACCTATGTGGGCGTAAGAATATTTTTTCCTCGTTTGTTATTATTAATTTTCAAAAAATGTGTTAGGCGTGCTTGTTTAAAGTTATTCTACAGACATGATTGTTACGCTGAATCCATTAAGATAATACCTGAGTCGGAAAATTCCGAAAACACTTACAGAATATCAAATTACGTAACAACAAAAGCTTCATTGTATTTTTTTTGTTTTAGTAATTATGTAAATACGAAAAATATTCCATGACATGGTACAAAAAAACTAACATTTCTTTAACAGCTCAATAATAAAATACAAAATTTAACAGAAACTGTGAAGTTTATCTCCAAATGGTCAACTGCCAACTGCGAAATGGATTCACGTGCTGGGAGTTTCGATTTCATGCTATGGAGAACCCCATTTTAAACATCTAGCAAATATTTCTGATAAATCCCATGTAACTATTTTTCAATTATACACCATGGTAAACTATATTTATTTCTTGTGGTTTATTAAGTAAGTATCTACAAAATAATAGTAACCACATTTCCGACACTGACTGAGAGACAACCCGTAGCATCAACCACCGATGATAATCTTCATCATAAGGTCGTCTGTCCTAAGAATGGTTGGACACGCACGTCCACTTTTTCCTACTCTGAGCTTATCTTCGCATTTCCCCAAAACTAGAACAACTCACATCTTTAACTATCTGCGAACAGTAATCTAATCTAGGCCTATCTCTGCTTCTATTAACTGTTTTGCCTCTAATATGTCTCTGATTAGACTTTCATGCCTGAGAAGGCGACCTACCAACCTATTTCGCCTATTTCTTATTGACTGAAATAGAGTCTTCTATTCTCCTATTCTTTCTAATATCTCTTCATTTCTAACCTTCTCTATGCACGGTATCCTCATCATTCGCCTGTAACACAAAATTTCGAACGCTTCTAACCTTCTCTTTTCCGTCGCGCCCAACGTTCATGTTTCGCATCCGTACATAGCCGCGCTCCAAACATACACCTTTAAGAATCTTTTCCGAACACCTAAATTAAACGTTCGAGAGCACAGAAGTGACTTTTTTTATTGAAGGCGACTTGACTCTGAGCTATCCGATGCTTTATTGCCTATCACTCCTTCCGTCCTGACTTGTCTGACTTCCTAGATACCTAAAATCAGCCACTTCTTCTAATTTTTCGTCTCCTGTCTTTATATTTTATCTTACTTACTGGGAGTATCTACTTTTAACTTGTTATAAATGCTCTTCAAGAGAAATAATAAAATACGTATTTGGAGATTTTTAAGCTACCCCTAAAGACAGTTTCGTGATATGGGGTGCTAGGCTGCAGATATTTTAACCACCGCATTACGAATAGGATATTTGAAGTACGTGTTTACTAGAGGGTGGTAGAAGTGAACTAAGATAGGATTTACCCAAAATTAACTCCTATGTGATTGAAATTGAAAGTAAGTGTTTCTGTGAAAGATCGTATTCTTCTTTAAAATTAGTACAAACACTCTTCAAAGCAAGTGCTTAAGGATTTTTCATTTCTACCCTTAAAAAATGTTTCTCCCTGCGGTATCAATCAGCAGGGTTTTTAACGCATTGTCTAAGCCATTGAGGATAGAAGCTTTAAGGAGAGTTACAGGTGTCTTACGAATGGATTTTACACATTTTTACCCCTAAGGGTTCGAAATGAGGAGTAAATTGTAGTCATCAAGTGTACTAACACTTGTCAGGGAGTTTTACCCTACAACCATAAATAGAATTATTTTTTTTGCCCTCCCTTTCAAATAAAGTTTTTGTAACATTAAATAATATTTTCATGTTATTTGCTTTAGAAGTTGTAAGTCTCCTGTTACTACAGACGAATACATGAATGGACAGCCTTGCCACAACAATAGCGCTCTAATACGAACCCTAAAAATAAAATAAATTTAGATGGCCAGAAATGATAACAGAAAAGAAAATCGTAGGTCTATATAATTTTATTCAAGTATTACTCAGAATTCGGTGAAGGCGCCAGACATTAAATTAAATGTTTTAACTAGAACAATAAAGGTTCTGACAACGTAAACTGGATTTTTTTAACAAACATTTTCTTCGAAATATTTGCAAGTGCTTCTATAAATTAAAGTTTAACGCCGCTGGTGTTGCGTTCGTCTTTACAAAGGAAATCATTTTCAAATGCTCTAACGTTTCTGAAAAGATTTAGATACGTAAAAAGTACTCATTCATACAAAGCATATTTCTTTTCAAATTTGAAATACCTACTTGTTTCCAACATTCCTTTTCTTTAACCGTCGAGAAAAGTAGAAATATATATATATATATTTATCCACAATGACGAAATGGCTGCAATCAGGAAATTAATCAATACTTATTTAAATTAGCTTCAGATATATTTTAGTTTCTCGGGTAGGAAAGGGAGATTACTAAATCGAGTTTTGCCCCGGGTGTGAAAATTTTTGTAGACACAGCCCTGGGTAAGATTGAAGTATTCCAAACTTTGTTAAACAAAGTCTGACGACGTCAGTTCGAATGTTGATAGCACAGACTATGTTTATACTTTTTTATAACTTCAAAAACCTTATTGACTCTTGAGAATGACAATGGCTGTCGGAAACAGTTATTGTCAAGTTTGACGTCAACAAATTTTTCTGAAAATTTCCAAGTGTTTCCTTCTGGGTCTGAGCTTTTCCCAACTTTTTCTGCAGTAGTCAAACTAATTTAGCATTTCCAGGTATTTCGTTGTCCTTTACTGTCAGCATCTTGTTCGCCTGTGATGACTTGACTCCAAGGGGTTGGATCTTTCTGAGTATAATTTTCTCGGTATTTATAGGTTTCTATTTTGAAAAGGTCAAGCAATCTGCCGTTACTAATTATTACGTCTGTTTTGCTTATTATAATAAAAAGAGCATGCTGAATACAATATTTCTTTGTGAGCATTTGTTTGAATTTTATGATATGAGCGATTGAAGTAAGTTTTCATCCACTTTTCTAAGGTTTTCGTAGGTATGTAAAAAAAAAATCTGTTGTCTGTAAAGTCGGTTTACTGACGATAGTTGAACGTGACAACGTCATAAGTAAATACTGATGGAATGGTTTCATTTTTCAAAAGAAAATTTTAATTTTATTTGTTTGATAGATATTTTGTATGGATATAGAGAAGGAGGTAAATGGAAATGTATTATTGTATAGCAGCTGTCCACGCGGACGCATCGCTCACTCAAGTAGGAGAGAGACAGATGTCGAACGCTGTCGAACGCGGAGGCCGATTGTGCCTCTTTGTCGCTGGTTCCGCGCTCTCGCTTGCACTTCAAGGCTTAAATGGAACGCCTCAGAGCGAGGTAACGCCGCATGAGTCATGTTTTTTCGTGCGTGCAGCCGGCTCCATCGAATTATAAGACGTTGTCACGTCAAAAACTGTACTGGGAATATATTATTATCGTTATTATATTACATACATATTCTGCTTTGAAAAGAACTGAGAGAATCGTAAATGGTCTGTTATTAACCCATGAGCATTCAGTTTTTTTGAGGGGCTGTGTATTTTTTGATATGTTACCACTTCACATTATATCACAAGTTGAATTGCTCATATCCTAGAAACTTAAACAAAAATTATCGTGAATTTTGTGTTTTTTAAAAAATAATTTATTTATTCATGAATATCCATTTGTCCCCTTCAAAGTAATTCCCACCATATATTATACACTTTTGTCAAAGTTTTTTCAAATCCTCGAAGTACCTTTTGTGATTTTGTTCAGCTCCTCCTTCGATGCCGTCTTTACCTCGTCAATCGTAGCGTAGCGTCGTCTTTTCATCGTCCTTTTCAGTTTCGAGAAGAAGAAAATGTAATAGGGGGCCATATTTGGGGAATACTGTAACTGCGGCATTATTAGTGTGTTATTTTTGAGCAAAATTTCTTGCAGCATTAACGATAAGTGAGCAGGGGCGTTTTGGTTCAAAAGTCAAATTTGTTCTTCAACAAATCTGGGCGTTTCTGGCGAATTGCTTCGCGCAAATTGCGCATAACTTGTAGGTAATAATCCTTACTGACCGTTCTACCCCGTGGCAAGAACTTACGATGCACCACGCCCCTGAAATCGAAGAAAACTGTAACAAAACCTTCACTTTCGACCTAACTTGGCGCGCCTTTTTCGGTCTTGGCCCGGGCGGCAGCTTCCATTGGGATGATTAAGCTTTGGTTTTCACATGATAATCATAAATCTATGATTCGTCACCAGTTATGACCCTCTCGAACATATTTGGGTTGTCGCGGACCGAGTCCAGCAGCCCCATAGCAATGTTAATTGAGCAATTTTGGTACGATTTTCGCGGCGACCTGTCTCATGCCCAAATCTTTGGTAAAAATCGAATGGCAGGAGCCAATCGATATGTTTAGGTCCTCAGCAACTTCTCTAACGGTGATTCGACGAATGGCCAATACTATTTTCTCCATTTCATCAATGCTCGGGCGTCCGGCACGCTCTTCGTCGTTCACATTCTCTCTGCCCTCTGAGAACATTTTGTGTCACCGATAAACGTTGCTTCGATACAAGATAGCTTGAACATATGCCACAGTCAACATTCGGAATGCGTTCACATAAAATTTGATGCTAAGTTTTTGATCCATTTTGTTGGAATAAGTAAAAATTGAAGACGAGCCAAAACACGTGCTAGCAAAGTAGCTTTCAAAAATTAACAGAACATTCAACATGGCCGAATATGTCGGTATAAGTGAGAGAAATGAGTATCAACATAATTCCACAAAAAAATCGAAAATCGAATATACGTAACCCGCAGAAATTCAAAACAGACCTTGTGTGCCCCATGTTTGGTCCACTTTTACAGTAGCTCTTTGGTCTATAAGTTGTAAGGTGTGATGAATTGGTAAATGTTTTTGTGGCCAGTAGGTGAACTGATGCTATTGTGGTTTGGGTCTAAAGGACATCGTGCGTCCTAACGTTTTACTAGCACGAGTGGCGAACTTCTTCCATTTGCATGCCGGTCGGTACCGTTTGGATGTTCCTGGGAATGGGATTCCAGATTTGCTTGAGGCTGACGTTCTCCTCCTTCTTGTTGAATTTCTTTAGATGTTTTTGGATTTTGGATGTTCAGCCATAGCGGACTTTTCAATGTGTCCTAGTCGGCAGCCTCGTTCCTATCGAGGTTTTAGTGGTTCCTATTTAGATCTTTCTGCAGGAACAGTGGATGCGGTAGACTCCTGAGGTAATAAGAGAGTCCCTTTTGTCCTTAGCTGCCAATTCGGTCCGTGACATATGGTAGATATGCTAGAGAGGTAGTGCATCCTTCGTTGATCTCTGTTGCCTTTAATCCGTTCAATGATCTCTCGATTTCCCAGTTTTTGTAACTATTCGCCTCGAAGACGGTCTTTAAATGTTCTAGTTCAGCCTGGAGATTTTCCGGTTCGTAGATCCTTCTGTCTCTTTTAGTCAGGGCCTGATGATGTCATATACTTTTGACTTGGGTAGTCGTTGAATAAGACCTGAAATTTGTTGTCTCGTTTCCTCACTAGTATGTTCAAGAATGTTAACTGTTGGTCCTCCTCAGTCTCCATGGTGAACTGGATGCTGGTGTGTTGTTTGTTTAGGTGTGGGAAGAATTGGTTGAGCTTTTCTGTTCTGTGTCTCCTAGTTACGAAGGTGTTATCCACGTATCAGAACCAAGCAATTGGTTTGTACTCCGAAATCTCGATAGCTTTTTTCTCAAAGTATTCCATGAAAAGATTGACTATGACAGGACTAAATGTGCTTTTGTAACTGGCTATATTCGTGAATTTTATATTTTACTCTGCTTTTCTATGTTCTTCAATTCACGTAAGTGACTAGACACAGAATTCTGAACAAAACACACTAAAAACCATTGTTTCGCGGCTTAATTAGGTACTACTCAGGTACAACTCAGATCAGAAATTTAGCACAAAGTTTTGAACTTTATATAAAATTTTTGTAAAATTAAATATAATTCAAGGTATTTACAAGGCGTAAGAAACTTGAACAAGCAATCAAGTTAAAAGGTGAGGTGGTGCTTTGCAAAATAATGGATTTAGGGATGCGTATACGTTCCAGTAAATATCTACCCTTAGAAATTTTAATGTTTATGTCTATGTACTCGTACATATACGTATACCTGGGCACGTTTCTATAGACAGTAGACGTAATTGTTTTTAAAGCTCTTCACAAGTCACTTTGTCATCAACATTCAGTGATTTTACACACATACAAGTATGAATTATTAAATCCCTGTGTTTGTTTACTAGCAGAGTTGCCGAAATACCTAGCGAGAACAGTCGATAAGAAAACAATAACTAGCAAAAAAGAATTTATTATCAGATATAGTTAATTACTAGAAATCGTGTTACACATATCCAAGGGCACTGCTTAAAGAACTGCAATCAACCCGCAAGTGGGCAGAGGTCACGCTAGAAGAAGTCAGCAATGGTATCAGCAAAAGTGGAAAACAACTGGGAAAGTAGCACGACAATTCTTAACAACCTTGCTCAATAACGTCTCTCAAGGTGGCGTACAGTTGTCAAAGAAGAAAGTTATTTTAACCTGTTATGTTATTAAGATTCAATAGGAAATTGCATGTTAAAAGAATTTGTAAGAAAACCAGACGAAGTTGGAATCCGAAGCCGCTCCTGGGCGTGAATTGGTAACGTATAGAGAAATTGTGATAACAACTAAACAACTACATCGATGAAAAATGTAAACGGTGCCGGTTGTCGAACGACCAATAAAGAAAATATCATCAGCTTATTACTACGTTACAATTATTTAAACAACTACTTTGTACATTAGTGATAATATGCAATGGTGTTTAAAGTATTTATGGTATTGAGAACACAAAATACGAAAGAAATACTCGTAATACACGGATGCTTGCGACGTTGCATAATCGTGTTTTCCTGCGTGATCCTACCAGGGCCGAAGTAGCTAATTCGGACTATTAAACATCTACTTAATTTTATTGTTTTAATATAGCACTCTATTGTCTCATTTATTAGTCAGGACGGAAGGAGTAGTAGGGATATAAAGCAGAGGATAGCGCAGGGTCGAGTCGCCTTCAATAAAAAGAAGTCACTTCTATGCTCGCGAACGGTTAATTTAGAAATTCGAGAAAGATTGTTAAGGGTGTATGTTTGGAGCGCGGCGCTGTACGGGTGAGAAACATGGACGGTGGGCGCGGCGGAAAAGAAAATGTGGTGTTACAGGCGAGTGATGAGGGTACTGTGGATAGAAAAGGTTAGAAATGAAGAGGTATTAGAAAAAGTAAGAGAACAGAAGACTCTATAGAAGTCAATAAGAAATAGGCGAGATAGGTTAGTAGGACACCTTTCCTGGCATGAAGGTCTAGTCAGAGACATATAAGAGGCAGAAACAGGAGTTAGGAGGAGTAGAGGTAGACCTAGATTAGATTACTGTTCACAAATAGACTGATGACCTTAATGATGATTATCTCCTACAGGCTTGCTAGTAATTTCAAAAATATCCTGTGTATTTTATCTGAACTTAAGTATCTGGTTTCTTAGCTCTTTCTTCTAAGGTAATTAATTTCACGCTTTTTTTAATTAATATTTTTCCACCTACATGAATTTATTACGCGGACTAGATTAGATTTCTGAGGGATATTGAGATTACAATGCGGATGCAGTAAAGACACTGCCCGAACTTATGAAAGCGCCATCAATTTGTAAATGAATAGAAAAGCACAAAACAATATCGAATACCTACATTATGAGTGATAGCTCTTAAATCTTCCAATTCCTTAAAGTAAATGAGTCCATCTATTTAAAAGATATAACATTACATGAATATTATATATACCTATGGTAAACACGTTCTTGTTGTGTGTGTTTGTTAAAGATTTAGATATAGTTTACCTTAATTGTATTCGAGATTCCATTTGAAGTTTCGAAATTACTAATTTTGATCCAAAAGTTGCAAGAGAATTGTTAGAGACTTAAATATTATATTATTGCTTAAGTATGTCCTTCAAAAGTTATGTTAAACTGTAAAAGAGCTTTTCTAAAGGAACTGTGCAGACACGTACTTTGAAACAGTTTGAAGAGAAAAGTCATTAAGTACAAACTTTACTTACGATTGCGATTAAAACTACCTATTGTATAGTTCCTAATAGAAAATCTAGTAGGCAGGTACTAATTTTGCGCTTACAAAATTCGGAATTAACATAATTTTCCTTAATTACTTAAGCTTTTAAGGTTTAGTATTTAAATGAGTTGGAATGTACGTAGATGACAGCAAGGATTTCTGTTCGGATAATTAGAAATTGGTGAATGTGATACGCATAACCTTGTAAAATACAACACTAAAAAAGTGCTTTGAGTAGGTGAAGGCGTAAAGGGCGAAGGTGAAAAATTAAATACTCACGCAACCTAATCCAATAAGACTGAGAGAAAAGTAATCCTCTCTCTCTCTATTCATATGTGACCAAATCTTTTTCTTTTTTATTTTTGTCGTCAAGTTACAAAACTTGAAAGGTCCTTCTATTTGGAAAATACTACAAATGGCGCCGTAAACGCCTTCTGTAGCGCGATGCTACATTTTAGGATTACGTATGCTCCAACAAGGTCCATTTGTGTGGATATCTACTTGCTGAAAACGAATCCCGGCGTAGCCAACCTCAACGTGATAAGCACGTTAGCTTAATAGAATAAATTAATTCGAAATGGTCTGTAATCTACCAAAACTGCCAGACGTGGATCGCGATTTCGATCTTTTTGGATCTCATCAGCGCGTCGCAGGCAGCTCCGACAGAACACAGACCAACTTTTACCTCCTGTCTTAACAGTGCGTTTTAGAAAATACTACAAACGGCGCAGTAAACGCCATCTGTAGCACGATGCTACATTTTAGGATTATGTATGCTCCAACAAGGTCCACTTGTGTGGATATCTACTTGTTGAAAACGAATCCCGACGTAGCCAACCTCAACGTGATAGGCACGTTAGCTTAATGGAATAAATTAATTCGAAATGGTCTGTGTTCTGTCAAAACTGCCAGACGCGGATCGCGATTTCGATCTTTTTGGATCTCATCAACGCGTCGCAGGCAGCTCCGACAGAACACAAAACAACTTTTACCTGCTGTCTTAACAGTGCGTTTTAGAAAATACTACAAATGGCGCAGTAAACGCCATCTGTAGCACGATGCTACATTTCAGGATTACGTATGCTCCAACAAGGTCCACTTGTGGATATCTACTTGTTGAAATCGAATACGCGCTGATGAGATCCAAAAAGATCGAAATCGCGATCCGCATCTGGCAGTTTCGACAGAATACAGACCATTTCGAATTAATTTGTTCTTCTATTGGTTTATACAGAATGCCAGTAAGTATAAGTCATCCTCGTGTACCTAACATATCTCATTAAACGACTTTTGAAAAAAATGCTAAAAAGTAGATTAACCTGAATACCTAAATGTTATTTATCGTTACGATTGTACTGTTTTTAACGAGAACCTGCTTTTTACCTGCCACTCCGTTTCCTTATTAATTCTATGCTCGATTTATAAAATTTAATTGACAATTAGGTGCCCAGGCATTGCGTTAAACATTGACAACAGATGAAAGAGACGAAATTTAGTTAATTGAGTAGGTACAAAGTGATCCTATTCAACCGTATGCTGTTCGTATCGTAGCACATTTCCTTATTGACACTACTTAGGCACATTAGTGATTTGTTTTCGTTGCTATAGTGACTCATCAGTTACGACTTGACAGACGATAATTGGTTTTCAATGAAGTTGTTTTCAAAATATGATAGTTACCGAAATTGGGTTAGACAAACGGTTTGTCAACAGACCATTAAATAATAATATTTTTCCTTGTAAAACTATACTGTTCGCTTCAAAAAGTTAGAGATATGCACCTTCCCTTTAATAGGATGCGCCGTAGCATAATTCAAAATTCAATTATATTTATCTGCCGAGCTCATTTCTCCACCGATCATCGAGCAAGAACTAGACAGAAGTGTACAGTACCATTTGTAAAATTATTTAAACTGCCTCGTTAAAATTTAAAAATATGCTTTATTTAAAAGCATATTTAGTCAAAAATAATAACAAGTGAATTAACGTAACGCTCTACACACCTATAAAACTTTTGCTTTGTTTTCTATTGTTAATTTATATACATTTTTATTTTAGGAAATTGCTAAACATTTTCGTCTAGTACTGTACAGTTCTAGCCGATCTCCTAAGACCGCCCATCGAGAGCTCTGCTCGTTCAAGCTTGTTCCAACTATTTCTGTCTTGCTCACGCCTAGTGTGTATTCTGTCTATCTTCGCGCAGATTTCTTCAAGGTCACAATTCTTACAAGTTGAAAGGGACAGTTCGTTTGCTGCTTTTCGGTTGAATATTAACATGTTTAGATTTGCGGAAGATATATCAACACATTATCATTCTAGAATGGGAAAAGGACAGTCAATACAGCCAATATTGACACAAGAATAAAGATCAAATGTGAACAAAAATAAAATAAGAACATTGGTAGGCATGTAACGTGGTTAAAGGAGATGTTAGGGTCAATATTGCTGCATGGAGGAAAAAAGTAAGAAATGTGTTAAAGGAGGATGATAAAAATACCTTGTATAGAAAAATTTAAAATTATGAAGGTATTCGAAAAAGTAGGAAAGCAATCGTACTGTGGAAGTCAATAAAGAAAAGGAGGGTGAAAGGCATGAAGGGATATAGTAAGAGACATACTAGAACCAGAAACAGGAGTACAGAGGGGCTGAGGAAGACTTATATTAGATGTGGGATGCTTTAGTCTTTTAGGATCTAGCGGCATGACCTAAAGGTTTAGACCATTGCTTAGTATTCGGGAGGACTTCGGATCGATTGCGAGTCAGGCTACCCTGGTTCAAGTATTTCTGCGGTTTACTTGGATCACTTATATAAATTCACTCTCTTCTGTCTTCATTTTACCCATCTCATCTTTCTTATCCCAATCATCAGCCTCTCATTTCCACGATTCTTAAAAGGAGACTGAAGAGTCTGTTCCGCCCTATCATCCAGCATAGTCCACAGGGACTGTCCGCCCACCAGCATTAGTAACAGGTGAGAATGAAATATCTAAAAGTGTTTTTTTAGTTTTAAGAAAATACTAATATAGGCTCAGAATAGGAAGTATTCGCGTGCAACCATCATCTTTAAGATAATAATCTTATGATAGTGGTAATCTTACG
The DNA here is from genome assembly GCF_000699045.2 of Agrilus planipennis. Classification (NCBI taxonomy): domain Eukaryota; kingdom Metazoa; phylum Arthropoda; class Insecta; order Coleoptera; family Buprestidae; genus Agrilus; species Agrilus planipennis. The sequence continues at coordinate 18,347 of NW_020438920.1, read as the reverse complement.
GGCTTGAGGGCCTTGGTTTAAAAAGGCTGAATTACTACCTGACGTTTCGTCAGCGACTGCAGCTGACATCTACAGAGGTGTAGAGAACCAGGTTGCTGACTGCTTTCTCAATGTTTTCTCTTCGACTGTCTGCTGATACCCGACTTGAACAATCTCAGACTCTACACCCCTGAAGATGTAAGTAACAGCCCTTATGAAACGTCTGTCAAGTTTAGCTCGGATGATTATTGTCATTTTCATTAGATTGTGTTCTGTGGAAAATCCCAGAAAGTAATTTTACTAATGCCGAAAATTTCTTTTTGTTTTACCGCTCGTGATTGATAATGATCAAATTTTAATTGTTAATTTTTAGGTAACGTTCTTTTGACCTTCTTTCTGTTGTAACTGTAATAAACTATTTTTATTATTTGTTGTTTGTATACATAAGTTCAGGTTCACTTTACTCACATAATCACCTTAGACAAAAATTTTCAGTCTCTCTCCAATCTTTCAGAGTCTTTTAGAGTCTTTCAGCGTCTCTGAGAGCGTCTCTCACAGTTTTTCAGTCTCTCAGTTATCGCCTAGGTGTTTTTATAGATCTCTCACAGTCTCTGTATGAGACACACGAATGATAAAATTGTTAATTCAGAGATTCGAGTCTCTCACAGAGAGACTGAATGAATAAAACTGAAAAATTGAGAGACTCGAGTCTCTCGTAGAAAGACTGGGATCTTTGAAATATGTTGAACTTAGAAAATTTTAACCATGTCTATTGAGACACCAGTTATTGAGAGATTCGAGTCTCTCGTTCAGAGACTGTATACGAAATGAGGATCTCTCTATAAGCGACTCGAGTCTCTCGTTCAGAGACGCTAAACAGTTTTTTTGACAGTCTCTCTCAGCGACATCAGAGAGACTCGATGAGAGACGGAGACTCGAGTCTCGCTTTCAGAGTTTCAGAGACTCTGAGAGACTGAACATTTTTATCTCGGGCAGCTTTACTAGAATTGTCGTACTGATATTTTTTGCATTTATTTATTATCGGTTGAGTAGTGAGTCAGTCACAATATTCTTTTATAATAACTGCTGGTTTTGTTCTAACTGAAAACTTTTATATCTAACCGCATTTTTGTCGAATGAGTAGCACAGCTTCATTCATAATTCATCGAACCGCATTCCGGTTCAACCATTCAATTATCGACTTTTTTCTCTTGTGAGACTTCAAACCGACATTTTCCGACTGTTCAACTTCAGCTATTTCGCTCACGTAGTTTTATTGTACATCGAAAGGATCTTATATGTAGGTAATGTAAGACATCTCGACCGTTTCTTCCATAAACTTTTTTTAGGTGCCCAATGAACGTTACTTTTTATAGGTAAAGGTAACAAAATTTATGCCGTACCTGTAGACAGAAACTGTCTTATAAACTCCGTTGTCGTTATCTTTTATTAATACAACCTTGTAACTATTTAATTTAACATTTTGGGCCTAAACGTGTGATTAAATCTGTTCTAATAAAGTTTCTAATTAGTGCCGTGAATGGGTAGACCGTAATTACCGCAGAGTTTTCTCAACGCAGAAACCTGCTAAAGGACGAGGATACAGAAGACAGGGGTTTTTGTTTTAAGACTAAAAGCTTGCTAAAAGCCATCAACGGCTTTGATTTTGTCCTAGACAATTTCTCCTAATGGAGTTAATAAAAAAATTGGTATGGTTCTTCATAATAGAAATTTTAACTACTTAATACGTATAGCAGTATTAGCATCTAGCAAGGAGTTTGAGACAGCCTTAAATAACATGGAAGAGATATTGACAAAATAGTATTGTTTGAAAATAAATAAAAGTAAAACATAATTATTGGTATGCAAGGGAAGAAAAAGTAGGGAAGAAGCAAATACGAAAATAGGAGACGAAAAATTAGAAGAAATGGCTGACTTTAGGTATCTAGGAAGTCAGATAAGTCAGTATGGAAGGAGTAGTAGGATATAAATCAGAGGATAGCGCAGGGTCGAGTCGCCTTCAAAGAAGAAGTCATATCTATGCTTGCAAACGGTTAATTTAGAAATTCGAAAAAGATTGTTAAAGGTATATGTTTGGAGTGCGACGCTGTACGGATGCGAAACATGGACAGGGAGCTCGGCGGAATAGAAAAGGTTAGGAGTGTTCGAAATGTGGTGTAACCGGCAAATGGTGAGGATGCCGTGGATACAGAAGGTTAGAAATGAAGGTATTAGAAATGGATGGTTATGCATGAAGGTATTAGAAAGAATAAGAGAACAGAGGATTCTATGGAAGTCAATAAGAAATAGGCGCGATAAGTTGGTAGGACACCTTCTTCGACATGAAGGTCTAGTCAGAGCCATTTTAGTGGCAGAAACAGGAGTTAAGAGGAGTAGAGGTAGACTTAGATTAGATTACTGTTCGCAAATGGTTATGAATGAAGGTATTAGAAAGAATAGGAGAACAGAGGACTCTATGGAAGTCAATAAGAAATAGGCGCGATAAGTTGGTAGGACACCTTCTTCGACATGAAGGTCTAGTCAGAGCCATTTTAGTGTCAGAAACAGGATTTAAGAGGAGTAAAAGTAGACCTAGATTAGATTACTGTTCGCAAATAGTTAAGGATGTGGATTGTTCTAGTTTTGGGAAAATGCGAAGATTAACCTCAGGATAGAAAAGAGGGGAAGTGCGTGTCCAACAGACGACCTTATGGTGATGATGAAGTACTTCAAATTAATGTGAAAAAACTATTGCGGTTATCAGACCCCTGCCAGGAATCGAACCCAATAATTATTATTATTTATTACTGTTTCATTTCTGAGTTTGAAGTGGATTCGGAGTATTCTTGTCGATTATTATTTTAATTTCAGTAGAAACTATTAGAAGATGGTAACAATTTTTTATATTGAACGTGTCTGAATTCAATTTTGTGCGTTCCAATGAAATGTTCCCGCTGTAGGTAAACTTGAAATGATGATCAACCTTCACCTTCGGTTGAAGATAAATATAGAGTCTCATNGTGAGTCGTGCGGTCAGTCGTTCCGCATTCTTTTTTAGTGAACGTAGAATTCAAGACCTTTATTTTGATATACGACGAAGGACCCACATAAATAAAGTAAAGCTCCACCTTTTAGAGTTACTAAAAGTGAATTATCTAGAAAATTTATATGAAATTCTGTTGAAATGTTCCCGCTGTAGGTAAACTTGAAATGATGATCAACCTTCACCTTCGGTTGAAGATAAATATAGAGTCTCATGAGTTTATATTGACAATGAAACTTTTTCGTAATTCTAAATCTTGGAACAAACGCTACGCGTGACGTGATTCATACATGGCAGGCATATAAAATAAACGATTCTGCTTTTTGTCTATTGTAAGGAACAAATAGGTAATAATGTCATTTTTATTGGCGCGTGGGACGATTGTCGTCTTCTAATCGTCGACAAACGTGTATACAAACATACAGAAATGTCTCACGTGCTACAGTATCTATGTATCGCTCTATCGACTGTGATCGGAAATAACTGGATTGTTAAATTTCGTGTTAGATATTAGGTACATGTAAACATATGTGGGTGATGTTTGTCAAATAAAAAAAGAGGGAATTTTTCTTGATGATACTTACCGTTGTTAAGTAAAGAACGTTATTTACAACGAAAATTATCGGCGACATAATTTTATTTGAGATTGGGGTGTGTGGGAATTTTCTGTTAAAGGGGTGACATTGGATGATAATAATTTTAGTAAGTGGTACCTACCGAAAGGTTTTTGCGACAAAATAAAATTTGTATCATGCAGTAAAACATTACCGTCTTGATTCGCAAAAATAAAAAAAAATATTTTTGTGTTGATAAAAATATCATTTTCATTAGATTGTGTTCGGTGGAAAATCTCAGAAAGTAATTTTACTAATCCCGAAAATTCCTTTTTATTTTACCGCTCGTGACTGATAATGATCAAATTTTAATTGTTAATTTTAAGGGAACGTTCTTTTGACCTTCTTTCTATTGTAACTGTAATAAACTATTTTTATTATTTGTTGTTTGTATACATAAGTTTCAGGTTCACTTTACTCACATAATCACCTTAGACAAAAATTTTCAGTCTCTCTCCAATCTTTCAGAGTCTTTTAGAGTCTTTCAGCGTCTCTGAGAGCGTCTCTCACAGTTTTTCAGTCTCTCAGTTATCGCCTAGGTGTTTTTATAGATCTCTCACAGTCTCTGTATGAGACACACGAATGATAAAATTGTTAATTCAGAGATTCGAGTCTCTCACAGAGAGACTGAATGAATAAAACTGAAAAATTGAGAGACTCGAGTCTCTCGTAGAAAGACTGGGATCTTTGAAATATGTTGAACTTAGAAAATTTTAACCATGTCTATCGAGACACCACTTATTGAGAGATTCGAGTCTCTCGTTCAGAGA
>NW_020438920.1:5457-13134 GCF_000699045.2 Agrilus planipennis | reverse complement strand
TGTCATCGTGTGCTGCCATCTATCAAACCACGCCAAAACGAATTTCAGACTGATTGATAGGTTAGTTTGGATTTGGCAGCCATTCCACTCAGACGTGCTTCGTTATTTTCGCTAAGATGGAAAAAGAGCAGTATCGTTCGGTAACCCGCTTTTTGTTTTTGGATGGGAAAAAATGCGAGGAGATGAAAACAAAGTTGGATACTGTTTATGGAGACATTTCGCCATCTACGACCACAGTTAGATATTGCTTCAACGAATTTAAACGTGGGCAAAGATCCGTTTTTGATAGGAGCGACCAGAAAGCCTGGCAAACGTTGTTACCGAGGAAATCATTTTACGAATTTTTTAGGAAAAGGAAGAACGATCACTGGACAATACTACGGTGAGTTATTGGACCGCTTCGACAAAAAATTGAAGGACACACGGACGCATTTGACGAACAAGAAGGTGCGTTTTCAACACGATAACGCACCGATACATTCATCAGGATTTGTTGCCGCCAAAATGCATGAATTACGTTATGAACTGCTGCCGCACACCCCGTACTCACTCGATTTGACTCATCGTGTTCCCTACCATGAGTTTGACAAATCTTATTTTTTGGAGGGGTAGAAAAAATGGCAGGGTCGTTGGGAGAAGTGTATCTTTCTAAAAGGGGACTATGTTGAAAAATAAAAAACAAATTTAAAAAAAAAAGGTGTCTTCATGTCTAACACGGGTACTTATTGGACCGCCCTCGTACAGTAAAAGTTGAATATCGAACCGTAATAATGCCTAGAGTAGGAATAGGATATTCGATCTTGCCTATATGTCCTCAGAACGATACGTTTAATTTTTGTTTGTGTTTTTTTGTATACCTAACGCACATAGATATGAAATACTTTATTTAGAAAGAATTTTCTGCAAGACAGGTAGAATCATTCAGAATGTTCCCTCGACGCTATAAAGGAAATCCTACATACATACGCACCTGCACGTATGGACGCATGAAGGTATACATATTTCATTTTACTCCATTTGATACACTCACAAAACTTCTTCCTTTAGAACTTTAATCGTAAATACATTCCACGGCAACCGTTTTAGTCACGCATATGTGAGTCGTGCGGTCAGTCGTTCCGCATTCTTTTTTAGTGAACGTAGAATTCAAGACCTTTATTTTGATATACGACGAAGGACCCACATAAATAAAGTAAAGCTCCACCTTTTAGAGTTACTAAAAGTGAATTATCTAGAAAATTTATATGAAATTCTGTACTTAAAAAATATATTTTTAAAAATTTAATTTATCGGGTAAAAAACGAATTCAAACCTTTGTGCGCTATTTTTCCGGAAGACAATGTCATGTTTTTATGTTTTTTTTTTTAGGATTTTGTTTTATTCTTTACCTGACTACGCAACATTTGATGGCACATTGCGGAGTTGGAATAAATTAAATATAATTGAAGTTCTTGACTATATGACCGAAAAAACTGTCTTTTTTGTTGTTTAATTGCGATTGCCATAAAAAGGACCCTTTTGTTTTGTCTGTCTGATTGAAATTTTGAAGAAGTGACTGATTTTAGGTATCTAGGAAGTCAGATTCTATGCTCGCGAACGGTTAATTTAGAAATTCGAAAAAGATTGTTAAAGGTGTATGTTTGGAGCGTGCCGCTGTACGGGTGCGAAACATCGAAACATGGACGGTGGGCGCTGCGGAAAAGAAAAAGTTAGAAGCGTTTGAAATGTGGTGTTACAGGCGAATGATAAGGATACCGTGGATAGAGAAGGTTAGAAATGAAGATGTATTTGAATGAATAGGAGAACAGAGGACTCTATGGAAGTTAATAAAAAATGGGCGAGATAGGTTGGTAGGACACCTTCTTAGGCATTATGGTTCAGTCAGAGACGTATTAGACGCAGAAACAGGAGTTAAATGGAGTAGAGATAGACCTAGATTGGATTATTATTCGCAAATAGTTAAGGATGTGGGATGTCCTAGTTTAAGGAAATGCGAAGATTAGCTCAGGATAGGAAGTAGTGGAGGTGCGTATTCAACTGATGACATTATGATGACGATGGTGTTCGATTATACCTACCTATTTAGGGGCTAATAATCAAAATAACTGAATTGATTCGTTAAAACTTTATAGACACTAAGAAGAAAAACATGAAGAAAACTGTCGGAAATAATTCGAACTATTTTACCTTAATGATTTATTGGCTATTACAATTTGTTGCATTTATTATAAACAATAAGAAAAACTATATTTAGAAATAGAATTTGTGATACTGTTGTTGACTGAATAACATGACTACAATATCTACGTTTTCTTAACTTTTTTTCTGGATGCTTTTGTAGCACAAGTCAGGTACAAAAGGAAATAAAGGCCTGCTATAGATTGAACGTAATGAAAAATGATGGTACACTTTCGTCAACTGTGTCCTTCATATATGTAAGTTTTGCCTTAAATTAAATTATGACTTCAACGTGCAATATTTCCTATTGTTCTTTTTATTCTTCTTCAAAACTGCATACCGTATAGGTAACATTTACAAAAAGATACATTCAACTTTTATTTACTGCATTTCTGAGGATTTTATTATAAAACTGAAATGAACGTTAAGAGTAAAGGATATTTTGCTTCACCGATGTTTTACTTTTATTGTATACTAGCGACCCGCCCCAGCTTTGCACGGGTACAATGCTGATTCTAAATACGTATATTTTTGTATTGTTTAGATTATTATCGAGAAGGGAAAATTTTCAAGAGATACCCCCTGAACATAATAAATATACTACAGAAAGTCTTTATATACACGATTCACAGTTTTTTGTCATTAGACAATACAAACCGGCCTCCCGGCCGGTACCGCCGCAACCGCTATGTCCCTGCATTTTAAATCTGTAATATATCTTCGAAAATATTCATTTAAATTACATTTTGTAAAGGATCATATTGATCTATATTAAATGCACAATGTATTTAAAAGTACTTAATTGGATAAGAATTAATGCTGTATTGCCTACAATCGCTTCGTAAAAGTAAAGGATAGAAATGGTTATTGTGGGTTATCTCTTAGAGATAGACATATACCATAGCGGACTTTTTTTGGAGACCCTTTTAAGATGTACAATATTGTAGTACATTATTTTGATCTATCTCGTAGGGTTCAGCCAGCGTTTGCAATGGCAGCGCTAAAAATGTGTTTATTTGCGACATCACATTACAAACCTCCACAAATATCAGTGTTTTCCTACTATATTATGTATGTATTATACATATAAACCTTCCTCTTGAATCACTCTATCTTTTAAAAAAAACCGTATTAAAATCCGTTGCGTAGTTTTAAAGATTTAAGCATACATAGGGACAGACAGCGAGAAAGCGATTTTGTTTTATACTATGTAGTGATGTTACTGGAAATGTATGAAACCCGTCATTGTATACAATTCCTAGGAAATGTATATAATTCCTAAAAATTCCATTGGTGATGTCATTGTTTCGTTAGGGAGATTTATGACAGACTGGAGTTTCTTAAAATCAAGAGCGTAGGCATGTGTGACAATATAAGAAAAAAATAATAAATTCAAACTCTTCCGACAACAAAATGTTTAACGCTTTGCATTCATAATCATCATAAGGTCGTCAGTCCTAAGACTGGTTGGACACGTACCTCCACTCCTTGCTATTTTGAGCTAAACTTCGTATTTCCCTAAAACTAGTACTACCCACACCCTATCTGTGAACAACCTATCTCGTCTACTTCTTATTGACCTCCATAGAGTCCTCAGTTCTCCTATTTTTTCCAATACCTCTTCATTTCTAATCTTCTCTACCTACGGCATCCCCTTCATTCGCCTGTAACACCACATTTCAAACACGTCTAACCTTTTCGTTTCCGCCGGGCCCACCGTTCATGTTTCGCACCCGTACAACACCACGCTCCAAACATTTTTACACCTTCAACAATCTCTTTTTCGAATTTCTAAATTAATCGTTCACGAGCATAGAAGACTTCTTTTTATTGAAGGCGACTCGACCCTGCGCTATCTTCTGCTTCATATCCCTACTGCTCCTTCAGACCTGAGTTATCTAACTTCCTACATACCTAAAATCAGCCAATTCTTTTAATTTTTAATTTTATATTCACTCTTTCCCTACTTTTTCTTCCCTTGCATATCAGTACTTTTGGTTTATTTTTATTTATTTTCATACAATATACAATACTGTTTTGTCAATACCGCTTTGCATTGCTGGGTTCAAAAATACGCATGCCCATTAAAAAAAGGTTACTTTACCTGCATGTGACCTTACAGACGAATCATATTAAAGGTTGCCTGCTAATTTAGCCTTCGAAAGCATACAACTTTTGCCTGAAACTGTTCAAGATAGTGGGATTCAATCAAGTTAAACGCATGCTGTTCTGATTTAGGTGTTAAGTGTTGGAGTTGATCTCCGATGCAGGTCTTCCACATCCATCTTCGGAGATGGAAGGATCTCTGAAGAAGCTCCTCATTCGTGCTAGCGAAACGTTAGGAAGCACTCGAAACAGAACAGCATTAGTTTACGTAGTGGTCGCGAAAGCTGTTACCAATTTATCAACCAAAATTTTTCATTATTCTAAGATAAATAATTCACTCTGTATATTACTAATAAAACTTGTTGCTTGTTGTATTGCACATTTAATTTATTTCATTTTGAAACACGGTACCACTATTTAACGTTTTAAACGAATGTACAATTTCTAGCATCATACAACAGATGCCTTTTCTCTTTTTTATAATTAAGGTAGTTGATATTGTCTTTATATCCCTTTTCAATGAGTAAGCCCATCTTCAATGAATAAATTAACTCTATCAGTTTCTTAATTCCAAAATACTTTTCTTTGTCTTTACTTTATTCAGCCTCTTTGATGTATAAGCGTTCTCGAAAGTGCGAAGGAAGTATTTCATAATAATTTGATGAAATTAATATGATATTAAGGGTAGCTATGTGGATTAAGAATAAATGAGAAAAGTTCGAGATCTACTATATTACATTTCATCACGAAAAACGAGAGTATATATACCGGGTGTTTTGGATTTAACTGGTAGAAAAATAAATTTGAATTCAGGACCCGCAACAACAAAATAGTTGGTTTTTACTTTTCTCAAAATTGGAAATACATTGGAAAACTAATTAAAATATTTATTTTGTACCAAGAACGAATAGATGTTTTCGCAGTAGACTACTAAGCATTTACTGTCTTTTTAAATAACATGATTTTCGTCGTGAGTATTTTATTTTTTTATTGAAAAAACGGGCAATTTTTTTTCGAAAAAATCATCATAAAACTCTTTAAATAAATCATGCATGCATAAAGGCATATTCTATTACAATGAAATTAGGAACCTATAAAAAAAATAGAATAAGATTAATAATTGCACCCTTGTGATAGGAGGGGATGATTAAAAGAACTCCTTTTGAAGTGTTCTTTTGTTAGTAGAATATTTTTACTTATTAATAAATAATTTTTCTATCTATTTCTGAATCATAGAAAACAACTTTTTCCTTGTTTTGGAATCTCGAATTCAGATTTTAAATTTGACCAGTTAAATCTGAAACACCCTGTATCTCAGAAAATACTGCAATATTCAATGTTCCTTCCGAGTTTCGCGACAATATTCTACTGCCATGTACATAGACTGCAAAAACAATATTTTTATAATTGCAAAGTGATGTTTCAATGATTATTTTAGTATTTATTATAACTAACAATTAAAAACCTTTCAAGATAATATGCTGTTTTTGAAGATATAAGCAAATTATAGTAATAAATAATTTACTTGCTTTTAAAAGGAAAATCTGCTGTCCAAATCAGTGATAACATTAGAATTTCTTACAAGCTTTTGTCTTTTTATTCGTTAAAATTTAGTTCGTTCTCTGAGGGTTGGTTTGTGCAAAGACACAGATTTAATCGTCGACTTTAAATCCGCAACTAGAAATCGGCAACACGTTTCATCTTCCGACAAATTACACAGGTCTGCGAAATTTTTTTNCTATTGTAACTGTAATAAACTATTTGTATACATAAGTTTCAGGTTCACTTTACTCACATAATTACCTTAGACAAAAATTTTCAGTCTCTCTCCAATCTTTCAGAGTCTTTTAGAGTCTTTCAGCGTCTCTGAGGGCGTCTCTCACAGTTTGTCAGTCTCTCAGTTATTGCCTAGGTGTTTTTATGGATCTCTCACAGTCTCTGTATGAGAGACTCGAACGATAAAATTGTTAATTAAGAGATTCGAGCCTCTCACAGAGAGACTGAATGAATAAAACTGAAAAATTGAGAGACTCGAGTCTTTCGTAGAAAGACTGGGATCTCTAAAATATGTTGAACTTAGAAAATTTTAACCATGTCTATTGAGACACCAGTTATTGAGACACCAGTTATTGAGAGATTTGAGTCTCTCGTTCAGAGACTGTTACAGTTAGTGGAAAAGTTGATTTGTTATAGGTTTTATGTTTAAAATCGTTTGGGATTATCATGATTAACAATTTTAGTGAATTTTGTAGTGTTTTTAAGGTTATATCCAAATCCTGACCTTCTGGACTTAAATTAACGGTTGATTTGGATTTAGCGATTCTGTTTGAAGCATGATTGTGTATATAGCAAAACAGGTAAAATTGGACGATACTAAATTCATGGTATCTTTTTTCATGGGTATTTCCCTTCCTTACTGATGCCCTCTGCAGTGGTAACTTTATCGGTGTTGGATCGTGCAGTAAACAAAGAAAGAGATGATTTTGGAAAACTTGGATTCAATGAACCATGCTAGAACTGCTGAAAATTTCCATCAAAAGCACTGTCCTCTTGGTATTTCCGAAATGACTTTAGCAAAAGTTATGAAAAGTAATTAACGAAAAAGAGATTCCCAAAATAGAAGGAGGGCCATGGGTTCAATTGTCCGACGACTAAAGCATTTTATTTTGAGTAAATTAAAAATTTTGAAATCTTAATAAGGCATCACTACTTGCTTGCAAGAATCTTTTCTAACTTATTACTACATTGATTGATCCGGTGTATTTCACTCAAAATTGCTATGATAAAAATAACATCGCGAAGTTTGATTGAACGATTAAGAATTCAGCTGCGAGTCTCTTGCCAACCAATGAATGATTGAACGAATTTATACTGTGAAATAAAAATTCAAATGTAAAATAAACATTGCTAGAATTAAAACAGTCTTTTTAGAATATGGTAAACAGGCGCATTTTTTAAATTTAAAATTCTGAAAAAAAAACCAACCGCTTTGTATTTAACTGCGGCTAATACGAGGGCGGTTCAATAAGTACCCGTGTTTGAAGACAGAGGACGTTCCTGAGGGAAATTGGTATTGTCATCGTGTGCAGCCATCTATCAAACCACGTCAAAACGAATTTCAGACTGATTGATAGGTTAGTTTGGATTTGACAGCCATTCCACTCAGACGTGCTTCGTTATTTTCGCTAAGATGGAAAAAGAGCAGTATCGTTCGGTAACCCGCTTTTTGTTTTTGGATGGGAAAAAATGCGAGGAGATGAAAACAAAGTTGGATACTGTTTATGGAGACATTTCGCCATCTACGACCACAGTTAGATATTGCTTCAACGAATTTAAACGTGGGCAAAGATCCGTTTTTGATAGGAGCGACCAGGAAGCCTGGCAAACGTTGTT
>NW_020438920.1:0-3340 GCF_000699045.2 Agrilus planipennis | reverse complement strand
GTAATCGAAGCTGTAAATGGTTATTTTGAGGAGCTTGACGAATCAGTCTATAGAGATGGCATTAATAGACTGGAACACCGCTATGAGAAATGTATCAGCCTTGGAGGAGATTATGTTGAGAAATAAAAAAAAAAATTTTTAAAAACCTTGTTTTTCTTGGTCAGGCCGGAAACTTATCAATCCACCCTCGTATAATAACTAATAACATTTCGAAATTAAGAAAATCATGTTTTATTATTATCAATGAAATGTCATTTTGCGAAGGTCACAATTCGCTTCTAATGGAAGCGTCGTCTGGATCTCTTCTAAAAGCGAAGTGTTGTCGTCGCCGTTGCCATCCTTTAAAAGTTAAATTAAATGAGCCGTAATATCATTGCCATTAAGTCAAACCCTGTAACTACGTTGTAAAGAGCTCGACCGTTCCAGATTCATCCGGGTCATAAATATTCCATTTAATTCCGATTTACGGAGGGTGGTCGGTCGCTCGTACTTTTAAGACCAATTGTCAGATCGTAAAAGGGATAAAATACTGTTTAATCAATGTATTTTATTATCCCCATTAACTTATGGATGAGTCATTGTATTACATGTGAACATTGAAAGAAAATGATATTTTGTAGTAGGTGTTCACACTGTTTTAATTACACAGGTCTGCGAAATTTTTTTTTGGAAAGTTTTTTTCTTAAATTGTTAATATTTGCCGTAATTGTCTTAAAAGTAATGAAAAACGATATTCATATGGTACATACCACGTCACATTAACCCATAAATGCTCAGTGAACACATTTCCATTTAAACCCTTGTCACGTAATGAGTGCGACGAAAAAATATTCGATAACCAGTGTTTCTATGTTTTTAACGATGGTGTTGGTTAAAATTACCTCCGACAATATTGAAGCATGGAAAGATCGAAAATAAACAAAAAAAACGTAATTTTTGAATTGACTTTTTTCTTAAAAAGTAATTTTTTGTGTCCTTACGATTTTTTTATATGCTTAAAACCTATATAAATCACGACCTCGATATCTAAACATGAAATAAAAACCGTTGGTCAAGTCGAAATGTCTTTACAAACTGTTTGATCAAACCAAGTTAAATGTAAAGTGGTGGAAGCAATACTTTATTCTTTCAAACTCGTATTGGCATTTTTCACTCCGACCTCCAATTGCATTCTAATTCAGACAGAAATACCAAATAAAAATGATTTTGATTTACCATAAGTCCACTGTCTTAACACTTCACGTTAATATTATATCTCTCTCAATAATGGCACGTTATAAACTATTTTTTTTCAGGCGGTGTAAACGACTATAGTTACTTTCAGACTATCTAAAATAAAGTAAAAGACAATATAATGCTCAGTCAGAGAGTATTAAATAGAAATATAATATATAAAATGAGTTTTGTGAAAAAACAAATAAATTGACCGATTCAAAGAGCTATATTTATATACATATATTAATCTATATACAAAAAAAATGTGACGTGATACGTTAAAACAAAATTTATATTTGCAAAATATAGACCAACATTTGCATGCTTAAGATAAATTTATACAACAAATAATACAATACAATAAACTTTTTTATCGCAGACCTTTGTTATATAACGCGGCCTTTTAATTTACGGACAGAAAATTTACAATAATTTATCCACTAAAGTTTAGTATTTTTGATGTTAATAGAAACTGAATGAAATTCTGCGGATATTTTAAGTTGTGGATTAACCAAATAAGTCTACTAGATAATCCGGCATTAGCAGCGTAGACGATTACGGAAAACCACAATTAGAGTATTGCTGTAATTAAGTTTTCAAATATGGTGTTTACTATTGCAAGATGACCTGTAATTTACCGTCACGTGCCACTTTTGTATCTTAATCACTATTTATCCGACAACATTAGCGTGCGGTACGTAACAAACTAACTTCGATAATTAAATTGTAGAAGTGGAATTCAGTGGGCGGTTGGGATAAAGTTCAGTAACAGCTCTTCAATTACCTCAGCAGCTTTAGTTTAATTCGCTCTTGGAATGTAAAATGAGAAGAGTGTTTTCCGTAATATTGGATAAGAAAGAAAAAAGTTCCGGAATGTGTTGATGGAGAGGTTACTTAGTTCCAGTTTAAGAAACATCAGCATCACCTTCCTGAACTTGAGAAGACATTAATACATTAAGTGGTAAAATAAAATTAATTATGTACGGTACCTACCCACTTGTTGTAGGTGTTTCCTGCGGTTTTTTCTTCCAACGTTCTTTTTACGGTATCGGGTTTTTATGTAGGATACATTTTTTGTATATAATCGTAATTTTGCATATTTAGCAATTAAACAGAAGTAGAAAGTAGAAAGATAAAAAAAAAGACAAGACATCGGTCCGGAAATGAACCCAAACCCGCCGAACCACCAGCCGACCATCCACAGCACTCGTCCATTCACGTATGTTGTAAATATTTCCAAAATTAAGCAAGATCGTAATATTTTGTTTACCTCTTTAGTTTTTTGGATTTGGATTATGATTAGAGTGCATGTGCGAAGTTAACAAGCAAAAATCTAGTCTTCTGTTTAGTTGGGTCGTCTGTCTGAGGGTCGCCGTACCTTACATTAGTGTCAATCAGATCAGATCAAGTTGATAATGATAATCCGGGTCGAACGTAGAGTCATTTGTAATTAATTAAAATTAAAACCTTATAGGAGTTTATAATTTTTAAGTTCTGTGCTAACTTCTTAATTTGCACGTGTCATTAGAAATACAAAATAAAAGACACTATTAGATAAAATCACCTCAATTAAGTGATTAGCAAACGTCAAAAGCTATTCCTATACGTGAATTTTCTAGCAGTGGCCACATGATCGGTTACTGCCATGTTGCAGTAATAATAATAGGAAAGGGAAGATTTAAACCGTCTAATGTTTTCTAATATTATGAATTCATGCCTCCGGCCACCAATATATGTTATAGGGAACGGAAATTTGCGTTCCGAGTTGGGGGTATTACTCGGACAATTATATCGACATGTATAATTTCGTTGTAAACATCAGTTTAGAACTTCTTGTTAGTTAGTATGATATGCCTCTTCCCCTGGTGATATCCCACATGTGGCTAGCTGTTTGTATTTCAGTGCCGTCAAACGTAGACAGTTTACAGTATGTATCCAATATAACGTTTAGTAAACATATTACAAACTAAACTGTCTAAACTCATATGTATGATTGCATAACTTGCGTTGCTAGATGCAGCAGGGATGACCTTGCAAAATTTTAAAGATATGCTTATGTATAGGGTTGTTCGGAAAGTCATTTCGTTTTTTTTTGTGGAAATGAAAGACAGTTTTCGTATAATAA
>NW_020438919.1:750763-757312 GCF_000699045.2 Agrilus planipennis | reverse complement strand
GCAGTGGTGTTAATATGTGCGTAATTTTCAGCTATTGCGAAACTGGCGATCTGACCTTTCTAATCTCATTATAACTGTCAAATTTATTAAACACCGGTTTTTTTTTAAATTGTTGATATTTAAAAGTATATGGTTTCCTTATACTTATTTTATTAGTACTGCTGTTTGAATTACCCGGTACCATTACCCGAAATCTGGCCCCATCTGTATTTACTAACAGTCAGTGAAGCAAATCTATAAGTGCCTAATATTTTTTGAAACGGAAAACTACGTGCCAAAATAATTTTTGAGATGCGATTTTTCTATTTCTTTTTTGTATATTTTGAAGGATTTTCACCAAACCCTCAGACAGTATTCGAACACATTTGATAAACAAAAAAAAAAGGAAATAAAGAAAATAAAGTAAAAGTTTTGCAGAATAGCTGCTTATGTTGTATCTTGTCAGTGACAGCATACCCAATGATGTTTTGGTGATTCTCCCATGTTAAATGGCCAATTCTGTCAAGTGAAACAATGACTAATGAGTTACTGTTGCTGTACGATAATCCAGGTATGTGGTGGCAGATGCGCGCACATCCCGGTGGGGACGTTGTGGTATACGTTGGGCTTAACGTCAGGTAATGTACGCAAGCGTGGATATTGGAACAACTGTTCGCCCTCATAGGTAACGGGCCTCTCTCATATGCGTCATTGCGCTTGCGTAAAAAGCAAACCATCCTTACACCACGATTTCATTTTTACCCCTAGTTCCTGTTACACAATTCTTCCCCAATCCCACTGCGCTGTGCGAGATCTTGAGCCAAGAATTCGAAATTCAGAGTTATTGAAATGTTTTAACATATTTAAAAAAGAGAAATAAATTAATTACAATTGGACTCTGCTCTTTGACTTCTTGGTTCAACTATTAGTATCACCGATTCCAGTGATGAAAAACAAAAAATTGCAGAAGTAAGTGAGCTGGGACACCTTTGCACCAACACAAAACGTGTGAACATGTTAAGAAGTTCGAAACGTTGAAGGTGCAGGGAGTGTGTGCGTGGCGGCGCTGTGCGACCTACCTATATATATATATATATTACTCTTTCTCTCTGTCTCTTTTCTTTTTGTATTTTATTTCGTACCCGTTTGAGAGGTCCCGAAATATAAAATAAGCGGGAATAACATTTCCAAGACGCATTGCGCCCGGACTCTGCACACTAACAGTTGCTTCTGCCTAGGCTTGCTACTTAAAAGCAATAGAGACTAGACCGGATTTCGCGGTCGCATGGAGCAACCTTGGGTGTGTGTTCAACGCCCAAGGCGAAATATGGTTGGCTATACATCACTTCGAAAAAGCTGTTGCCCTGGATCCAAACTTCCTCGATGCCTACATTAATCTGGGGAACGTACTCAAAGAAGCCAGGATCTTTGATCGGTGAGTGATTATTGCATGTTTTACTTCTCTTCCAAACTCTTCTTGAAAATTATTTGACAACTTACTATTTACAATTCGAAAATTGGAATCGTATTGCACATTCAGTTTTGTTAAGAATTTGCATAGAAGAAGTCTGATTAATTGCTAATATAATTACAATTTGTGCAACGTTTCGGCCTTTTCAACTACCTGCTCATGACAAACTTGTACATGTAGCACATGGCTTGAACGCAAAAGTTTTATGGTATATGTAGATGTGTTATGGTGCATTTCCTATTATGGTATGTACTCATTGTGGTTGCATTTGTTCTCCGAAGATACTGACGCAACATAAGAAACGCACAGTTTTCGCCAAGACTAATAAATTTTGATAATTAGTGTTAAGGAGGTTAACACTATGGGGTGCGAGGCAGGTGGTGCAACGACAGTTCAAGTATAATGTTCAGAATTATATCTCTTTTAGTTGAAAATACTCGGTGATGATACTTGTCGATTATGCTATACTTGTTAACAACGTTGTATTCTCCTTTTCATTTGTACAAATCTCTTTTTCGCTTGCACTCACTTGTAATCTAATCATCTTGAAAATATGTAGATGTTTTTGAACGTAAATGAATTATGAAGTTGTTGCTCAAGTTTTTATCAAGTTATCTCTGTCACAATACTTTGAAAAGTCCTGTTATATCTCTAAATTATGCATTTTACATAAGAATGCATGTTAATTTGTTTATAACTATTCTCTTAATGACTTTGAAATTTTACAACAATTTTTTTTAAATATAAATGCCTGGGTACCTCCGCAATGTTTAACCAAAATATCTCGGTTATTTTCCCATGGTGTTAACCTTCTTAAATAAATTAGCAACTTCCAAGAATAGATCACTTCAGTGTCATGTTTATATTAGCTGTAGTCTAGGTAGTTTACTTTTAATACATCAAGGACACCTGTAGTGGATACCAACAGGTAGGTTTATGAGGCATTGTCATGCATCAGGTGTCCAGTTGTACATTTGCGGCTTCTGAATTTTTTGTGACCTATAGACTTTCTTTTACTGTCAGTCCATATCGATTAGAATTGACATGAATTTTATTCACTAAGCTAGTTGTTTTAATTAAAAACCCTTTGAGGTAAGATAATTGTCTTGGGCGTTTCTTGAGGACTTATTAGCCATCAAAAAGTCAATATTATAGAAGCAAAAGAGTCTATAAAAAGTATGGCCCTCTTTTATTCCAAAAACAATTGTCTAAACTTTGCAGAAAAAGTATGGCGTTGATCCTGGTTTTGAAAAGTTTTTTTCAGTGTAATATCGCTTC
Organism: Agrilus planipennis; assembly: GCF_000699045.2. NCBI lineage: Eukaryota > Metazoa > Arthropoda > Insecta > Coleoptera > Buprestidae > Agrilus > Agrilus planipennis. Next base: position 754,584 of record NW_020438919.1, on the reverse strand, counting down.
TGGTAATTCGGTGTTTACGTGAAGTTCACTTCATTATGTATATAAATAATGTTATACGTATCTAGGGTTCTAGCCTAGCTAGGTTGGTAAAGGAAGGAATCCTTTGACGTGTTAGATGTGTTAACATGCCAATATTTGGTCATAGGGTCCTAAATATAGGATATGGTAAACGCCCTGCCTTCGGAGTTGGTGTTGATAAAATAAAATGTGCTACATATAAACACCACCGGCAAAGGTGCCATCCGTTCAATTTATATTGTTTGTTTTATATGTTTCGTAAAATTTTCCATCCTGGATTATCTGACTCCATAATATCAAAAAATCGGCGACTTCCATTTTTTATCTCGTACTTTTATTAGTTCATTTTATAATTACCTACATACTTATATCCTTGATAAATGATTCATGAACAGTCTCAATTTAATTGCTGTTTTTAATACGAAAAGACTTATTGTTATTTTAGTTAATGGCGTACTTGTAGATACGGTTATTTTCAAAATTTATTACATTCAGTTGCAATTAAATGAAACGATTTGACGATAAGAAAACATTAGATTACGAACAGTTGCCAATAAATTCGTGTCATCACTTCGAGGAACAAAAGGTTGAGAGGAAATTTTATTTTCGACGTCGTTAGCTACTTTATGTTTAATGATCATTAACATAAGTAGTTAAAAGAAAGCCATTGTAGTACCTTCACGAAGAACGTAGCGTTAAAATTAAAAAAAGGTCTATTAAGGTGATACTTTGCTTTATACTTACATCTTTTGTATTACAAATTTTATACAGAATAGAGTAGGTAATTAATCAATCCTGGTTAATGCATATTTTCAACCAATTTTTACATTGTTTGAAATATTTGAAATTAATATAAACTGAAGCAACCCGCACTCAAATAAAACCATCCGAGAGCGACATANAAATATTATATATTTAAAAGAATTTAGTCTTCATAAACCCAAGATTCAATGGCTGGTTTCCATTGGATTAGTTCCTTTTCTGTGAACCATAAGGCAATTTCTCTGTTGGCTGTTTCTACTGCATCAGAACCATGAATAATATTTCTTCCAACTTGAATACACAGGTCTCCTCTGATTGTTCCTGGTGCACTGTCTGCAGGATTAGTAGCACCAAGCATTTGGCGGCCAGTCTTCACAACATTTAATCCTTCCCAAACCATAGGCACAACTGGCCCACTGTTCATGTAATTAATTAGGCCAGGGAAGAATGGTTTCCCTGCTAGTTCAGCATAATGTTGCTTTAGAAGGTCCTCAGAAGCCTGTAATTAATGAAAATTTAGTCACAAATTACTTTTGTAGACTGCAAGAGAAACATATGCCTAACTATTAGGTACTTTAAAGAAAAAACAAGAAGATAATCATAAAAAATAAAAATACTTTGTAAATTACTTGAATTAAAGTGCCATATTACTTAATCATATTGTACTGAAATGAATAAGTTATGTATCACTGTTTCATTCTGTTCTTACAATCTAAACGTAATTAATTAATCGATACGCAGATATCCACATTTAACTGGACTTATGCCGGTATATGTAATTCAATTACATAGGTACATATATTGTTTGTAGAATTACGGAGCAAAACTTACCCACATGAATTTTAAAGCAATCAATTTAAATCCCTTTTCTTCAAATCTTTTGATTATTTTTCCAACAATTCCGCGTTGGACTCCGTCAGGTTTAACCATAATAAAAGTACGTTCACGTGCGGCCGCCATTGCTTCGGAAAATAAAGAGAAAAAGGCTAGCACAGTACCAATCATAAAATAACTTTATAGAAGCGGAATGTAACGAATGGAAAACGAAGTTGGCTGAGGTTGCCAAAACGAGTATTAATTAACTACAATAAATGTAAGGGTTTAATAAAAGTGCTACCACGGCGAAAATATCTGCACTACTTTATAACGATGAAAATAAAGCGTTAGAGAGAGAGAACCATAAAGAAAAACATTTACCGCATGATGATGACGTCACTTACCACCACGACTGACCGGCTACCGGTACACTGTCAGAATCCAAGGAATTGATACTGAGCTACTGTCATAATTAAAATATAATTTGTGTTTGCGGATGAGCGAAATTAAGAATTATCTTGTATTCGATACTTTTGAAAACGTAAGTTTGCGAAATTGCTCGTATTTTTAATCCCATGTTAAATTAATTACAAATAATGCAGTAATTTAACATTTTAAGACCAAAAATTTCCATCGTCTCAACCAATCACAGACAATGAGTGAAACGGCAGATGTTTCTTTAGAGTTCCATTATGCGCAAGTCTGTTTTTGTGACTTGCCGATTTTGTTTGTGGTTTTGTTCTGGAGTCTCGCGTAATTTTGTTGCGAAAAATCAATTTTGTGTGGCGTTTGTTGGCTCTGATTCTAAAAAAATGTTTTGATAATGCAGGGACAACAGCACAGTGCAAACCAAAAAAGTGTTAATCAAGTTCCTGTAAATTTGGGGGCCAGTTTGAAGGAAAATAATCACCAGTTATTATTAAAAATGAATGATCTTCAGCAATTGTCAACAGTAGGTGAGTTAACTTTCGCCATATTTTTTTTTAAGAATTAAGCACTAATCAAGATCACGGTTTTATTTTATGATAGGCTTATTAGAGCTAGCTCATCGTGAATATCAAGCAGGAGATTATGAAAATGGAGAACGACATTGCATGCAGCTTTGGCGACAAGATCAAACAAATACAGGAGTCCTTTTGTTACTCTCTAGTATTCATTTTCAATGTCGGCGATTAGACAAATCTGCACATTTTAGCACATTAGCAATCAAGCAAAATCCACTTCTAGCTGAAGCATACAGGTAAGATTTTTTTAAAACGTAATATGAATAATGGTAGTCAGGTCATCCCTTATGTGTACATTAATTCTTCATACTTAAAATTAAAATCGATGAAATTAAATAATTTTAATTATATCATGGCATTGTTTCACCCATTTTTATATAATAAAGTGGTTCACTTACCTGTAGCAAACATTCTTTGTGCTTAAAAATAATTCAACAAATAGCTATTCAATAATATGCCAAACTATAATGGAGTTCAAGCAATCTCAGTATAACCCTGACCCTACTTGACTTATTAGTAGCTACTAAAAGTTACAGTATCATAACAATATGATAAATAATTATAGTTATTGTCTTAACACGATAAAAATACTAAATAATTGTTCTTGTAATAACTTTGTTGGAAAATTAGGGTTAATTGCTTCATTAATGTTGCTGATATGTATGAAGAATTTTATTTTTAATTTTTAAATGTCTTGTGTCTATTATTGTATGAACATTGACGTAATAACTTAAAAAAATCAATAGAAACAAATATTTAAGAACACAACATACATTAACTTTTATAATGTAGGTAAATACGTACCTATTTCATTTATGTATTATGAAATGAGAGATAAATGTAACTGTGTGTACTTGTAAATGTAGATGTGAACTTTGACAATTTTGAACTGAAAAGTCCATACATATTTTAAAACATGAAGGAAATAATAACAGTACTGTTACTAATTACTGACCATATAAATACTGTAAATAATTTTTTAATAGATTTTGACTTTAAGTAGTTAAATATTATTTTCATTTGTTAAATTTTATTAATTTTTTCATTATACCTATTGCTTTGTAAATTTAATAGACAAAGCCTCTCTTACTCTAAATTTAAGCAATTAAAATGCATGAGTTTTGTATTTTGTTTTCATTGGATTTCATACTGAAGAAGATAAGAATGAATGTATAAAACAAGGTAAATTCCAAAGAGTGCCTCACTTGGGGACTTGTGTAG
>NW_020438919.1:711200-747097 GCF_000699045.2 Agrilus planipennis | reverse complement strand
ATACGGTCGCCTGGCAACATTTCGATCAAATCTCAACATCGAAATAGCCGTCAAAAAGCGTGGACCATATATTATAATCAAGTGTCCGAGGTGCGGACGTATCTGTCAATCAAGGGTGCGTGTGTAGGCATTGTGTCCTATCAAGCAGCGACCGTGTCCTCTTCATCCTGACGCGTTATTTACCATCATTGCTGCCTGTTTTTTACGTTCGAAATATTCAAATTATTGATTCGAACTTTTTGTACAATTGTACCACATATATAACTCGAAGGACCTATGGAACGCCGAGTTGTAAATATAACGAATTTATTATACAACTATTCTATCAAACTTAAAATTTTGTACACTAGATTCCGAAATCGACAAATTATCCCATAAAGTCCCTGCGTTGGCATATCACAAATAAGGTTCCTTAACAACTCCTTTACTTAAAAATATAAAAAGTAAAAGGTTACACCGTTCTTGTCTTGTTCGTTTGTGATTTAATTAAGATTGGAATTTGTCAGTCGAATCATTTATCAGTTTCTTTTTTTTATTCATGCTCTTTTGGAGTTTTCAGAAGCAAATCTTACTAAAACACCAATGGATAGCTGCGCAAGACAAGTGCGAAATATATCAGTAATTTCATAGTTTCGTTGGTTTTTTTAGTAGCATAACGTTTTTTTATGATATGGCGTTTATTGAGAATTTATGGAAAAGACGCTGTCCTTTTAGAAAACAAAAGCAAAACTGTCGAAAGCCGTTGTGCATTTTTACGACGTTTCAGCGTGGATGCATCTTCATTTCGACATTATGCGCGAAGACAAAACAATGTAGCCGAGCAGTAAATATGGAATCTGAGGCAGTTAAACGGTCATAAAATTGTTCGAATTAACCTTGCTATAAATACTTGCCATGTTCATGTCAAGCTGAGCTATAGCGACGCCTTCAGAAAAAATAATGGTACATGTCAACCTCCATCATAAACGTTATAGACCGTAAATCAATTTTTAACACGTCGTGCCAGAAAGATAGCAAACGGACGAGCACCATTGTCATTATTATTATGGTGACGATGGATTTTCTCAGAATGCAGTTCTTAATCTTCAGCATCTCGACTTATAAAACTGCTACCTGTCCTTATTAAAATCCCAAAAAGCCGTAAACGTCAGGAAGTACCAGACTTTGTCCTTCTCCTTGTTTGTCTCGTGTCTCTCGAACTGAAAAACAAAAGTACAAATGCACCTACAGCGTATACCTACCTACCTGTACCTGTACGTATAACAGTCCCGGCATAAAGCCACTTTCAATTTTAACTTCCACTTTATTACCCATTAAATTTTATTTAGCGGTTATTAGTATTTTATGTGCACTGCGGATATTGATATAAAAGTAATACTGGAGACAGGGATGTAATCCTTTTTCAGATCGGTCAACTGACTGATATCGTTGTAATTTGTAATTACAGCTCCGAGAAAAATTTGTATACTTACTAAAATTCGTTAACAATAGGAAAATTATTTACTTGTAGTATGAATAACAAAAGACCAGTTGACTTACTAAATACAAGACAGAGACCACTCAAAGTGCCGTCGCGATTATACTGCTAGTTTCTCTTAAAAATCGGTGTTAAGTGAAGAAAATAATAAAATTAACTCTGAAAATAGGTATCATGAATCGCTTAATTAATGCATCTTTATTTTCAATTTCGCATTATGCAAAAAATGAAAAAAAAGGCGTAACAAATTTTTGCTACACTGATTGGAATGTTTAGGCTGATTCTCTGAAAAAGTAGTAAACATAAGAATTCCCAGTTTGTTAGAAATAAAATCAGAAGAAGATTCCTGTTGTCCAGGTAAAACAGAATGCGGTGGTGGTTTTTGATTCGGTGGGGGTGTGCATCAGCGGGTAAAGTGAGAAAGATAAGTTCGGTAGAGAGTAAATGCCAGTCAGGGATATCTTGATGTAAATGTCCCAGGTGACTGGCGCCTTCTTTGATTTAGTGCTGACGATGTGGAAGCGGTTGCGGTGACTGTGCAGCCAACCACCACACCACCACCAGCACCAGTACTACGACGACTATGTCAGCTGAGTAGTATCCTTCTCCCTGGACATGGTTTATGTGGGGACCGCTGGGACAACTACGCGCGACAATGAGAACAACCACGACGGGTTCTTTGCAGATTTATTCGCCATCGGGTGGTCTCTCGGCGGCTGCCAATCTCGTTTTCTTTCTTCTTCCGCACGACGCTGTGCGACGCGACGGACGCGATGTGCTCGATGGTCCCGAATTTTTTTGCTTATCGAACGAGCCACCGGTCCTCAAATAATACCTCCCGGATCCCCAGTCTTAACCGCACTACTCGATATTTCAGCCAGAAAAAGTTTTATTCGACTGGATTTTAGACAAATGTTCGTCTTGTTACAATTTAAGAACTACAACAGTAAAACGGTTTTATAAAAGTATTTCTCATAGTAAAAATAAAATAGGATAGCCTCCTCCTACTATTCTAGGGCCTTAGGATTTGGACACATACGTCAGTATAGATAAAAAATGCCAATAGGTACAGATAAATAGTTTCATTTTATATAGTAATTTTTGGAATTATCCTTCATTTCATAGAAAAAAATGCAAGACTTGTTGGAACTAAACTAGTTAATATGTAATAGCCTTATTTAAGAATTGCATCAGAAGACAACCAAGCTAGAAATTTGTCCAACAAAGACAGTCTTCCACTATAACTTGAATCCTTCCGCTAAGTCCTGCACACGCTGAACAGTTTTATTTAAATAAGGAATGGAAATTATACACATCTTTTACCTGCTAAAAACACAATATTATTTTAGTACGTGCTATCTTCTCTTTTAATAACACTGGCCTGTTGATACGGTCGCCTGGCAACATTTCGATCAAATCTCAACATCGAAATAGCCGTCAAAAAGCGTGGACCATATATTATAATCAAGTGTCCGAGGTGCGGACGTATCTGTCAATCAAGGGTGCGTGTGTAGGCATTGTGTCCTATCAAGCAGCGACCGTGTCCTCTTCATCCTGACGCGTTATTTACCATCATTGCTGGCAGTATCGGACAATGATCGAGACACCAGTGAATATACTGGCACGCACACCATTCAGGTTCATGTACCAACAACATGCATTCGTACAATCTTCGAGAACAGTGTAAAGGCATTGCTATATACGAGGGCGAATCTAAAAGTAAAACTTAGGTCAAATACCAGCAAAACTTAACATTTATCAAGTCATAATCTTCTATTTGTTATAGTAAAGTGGAATTCGTTTATTATGACTCCGCCTATATTGACCATCCGCTTAATATGAAGTAATTGCAGTGTGAAGTTTGGTTTTCATACTAAATTCTCTATAGGAAAGTTTGGATATAACGACTCCGTTTAAAATGACATATCGTTTATTATGATTGATTCTCATGAAATCATATCCAGCTATAGTGACCCAAATGATTAATGATAACATATTCGCTCATTTTTCTGACCCTTCTTAAGTATATTGGTATTACAATTCATCGTTCTTTTTCTTTTTCTGTTAATAAATGCATACAATTTGTAGTTCTTCTTTCTATAGAAAAGTTGGGATATAATGACCCCGTTTAAAATGACATCGTTTATTATGAAATCATATACGGATATAGTGACCCAAATGATTAATGATAATATTTTCGCNTACAATTCATCGTTCTTTTTCTTTTTCTGTTAATAAATATATACAATTTGTAGTTTTCCTCTCTATTAAACTAAATAACTAACCAAAATAGGAAGTTGTTTATTTTCTAAGACTAAACTTTGTGTGAGGCCCGCTTAGTACGACGTGGTTGTCATTTCCCTCCGATGTCATTATAAGCGGATTCTGCTGTATATGTTTTGTTGGAACCGTTATAAAAATATGAGTTTTCCGAGAAAGTATTGTTACTGAAAAAGTTTGTGCTTCATCTAAATACGAGGCCATAAGAAAATAGCCCAGGAAAACTTTTGCAATTTAGTAATTTTAAAACCAAAACACCTAAACATTGTTTACCAGATACATCTTTCGGTTGCGAGTTGAAATCTTAAAAAAGTTAATTAGTATGTAGATGTAGAGATAAAAGTTAAATTCATTTTAACCCTTTTGTTGTTAGATGTGGAATGAAGATTTATAGATAGTCGCGTAAAAGGATTTCTATGTTCTCGTCTCTTCGTAAATCTACAAAAGTTCTGATATTCTGTTTGTGCGGGACTACATTACAAGTTTCCCTCAGGATTTCGCGAATAATGTAAAATTCAAAGGCAAGCTTTGAAAGTCGTTCAGTTTTGCTAGACTTTCCCCGTCAGCGATGTCCGAGAAAAATAACGTATGGGTTAAAAATTCTGCTAGGTGACAGCACGTGCATAGCAGTTTGAACTTTGACGCTATAGAAAGTAAAAAAGACAAACAAAATAACAAATACTAAGTGACGGGTCAGAATTTCTCGTTTGATCGAAATTCAAAATTGCGTACTTTGTTAAATTCAGATAGACGGTATCGGAATTGTAAATTATTTTCTACTGAAATTGCCAATAAACTTTTTTTGTTTTTCATTACGTCTCTTTGAAAGCAAGTATCGAAACGTTTTGTCTTTGATTAAAGTTTTCCTCTTGATTGATACCAATTACTACTAAACTTGACGAAAAACAAAATACATTCGCTTATAAATTGTGATATTTTAGATTTTCAGAAAGTCGTATTTGTTTTCACGGTATTTGAATATTAATTTCAGCAATATATAATAGCTTTCAACACTTTGTTACGTAATTTTTTCAGGTAAAAGTTCGTTTGTTGTATTAATAGTTTTTCAAGTTTCTAATGTTTTGAAATCGTTCATCAGTTTTGCGAAAATATACTTTAAAATGTTCCTATTAATTTCACCGCAACTTAAGTATAAAAAAATGTTTTTTTTATTAGTTTTGCTGAAATACAGAAAAATATCTTATTTGGGGCTATGCACCCACCATATGGAGAGGGAGGGGTCTGGTATAAGTCTATTCTGAACTTGTATCATATCAAGGCCTGGTTCCGAAAGAACCTGTATTATTTTTGAAATAAATGAAGATTTTTGAGTACGTTGTTCCAAGGGTGGGAGGGAGTCATAGTAGACCAAGTGGGGGAGGAGCGTTCAAAAGGGGCTGGTTTTTTTAAAAATTAGTCTAAAAAAGTAACAATTTGATCATCATTTAAACGAAATTCGTGCCTGAAGTTTATAAAACTTTTTCATAAGAGTTTAACAATATCTGTTGTCTTTTGTTTGCTCTGTTATTAATCGCGTGGCGTAGGTATTCCGCGTAATTGCATTCGAGAACGACGCCGTTGTCATCATGTATCGCGGCGTCGTCGGAAGCGTCTTCTTCTGCGAGAAGCGCGGTAGTAGTAGAATAGTATTTGTACTAGGTGGTCGTGACTTATCGTTCGACGGCGTCACGATGCCGCTTCCCTGACAGACGCGTGCCGACGTCGATGGTTGTCGGTCGGCAGTCGCCGCCGAAACTCACGGCGCCGACAGCCGCGTCTGCGAGTGTGTGCTATGCGAGTAACGGTAATAAAAGAGAGAGCATCCTAGACAGGGTGCACGAAGAATGCACGCGACATTGTCGTCATGGAGCTGCAGAGTATCGTTGTGTACACGATCATCAGGATACCAGCGCCGAAGACCGCCCTCGACGGGTCCGGAGGCGCCAACGAACGCGGCTGCCTCCACTGGATCAGGGGACAAATCAAAAGGTTAACGTCTTCTACAACTTGTTTTTTCGCAGTGCTGCTTCTGTATGCACTTCTGATTTATTGCTTTATTTATTTGAAAAATTTCGGCTTGTCGACAGAAGTCTTTTAAAAAATTAACATTTGTTTTTACGGAAATATTTAAAAAGTTTGTCAATTTCTTTAAAATTGACAACACTACTTTTTTCCTTATCAGGTAGTTTGCTAAAAGTTGCACCATGAAGGATTAAAAAATTAACACTGAGGTAGAAGGAAATGTTTAGAAAACTCCTGTATACGTTAGGAATATTTTTTAATCCGCAAATGAATGAACAAATCGCTTTTTAATCTAGATTTATTTTAGGAAATTGTTTTTTTACCTAACATTAAAAATAATTAATTTTCAAAACAAACAAACGAAGTATGGCAATTCAAAGCAGGGACATTAACCATTCCATTTTTTGTAAATATGCATATTTGATATTTAGGATTGTGTAAAATGTTGAATTTTTAAAAGAACATTACGTATTATTAATTTGCAAATATGTAAGTAACATTAAGATTGCAATCAACTAATAAAAATCCCAACAACTTCTTACATAATGGTATAGTTCCAGCTTTCTAATTTGTGATAAATTTTAGATTGGTTATTTTACGTCATGCGACTAATTAACTTTGCTGTATCGAGGTTGAAGTTTTTCCTACAACATGAAATTCATTAAATTTTAGACGAAATCTCTGAAAAATTAGTTTCTGCATCAGTAACATACAGTAATACGACCATACATATGTGCCAACCATGTTGAAGGGCAGGTGCCTTTTTCTTTAATAAAATTGGCACTAACGTTTAAACTTGACGTTGGTTTTTATCCAAGGTTTATTCTAATCATAGGGCTGAATGTTTTGAGCTTATTAGTCATAATAACTAATTGTGGATTATGGGTACTTTGATCAAATTGTATACTGTAATTAGCACAGTACACTTCGTAAGTCTGAGTTGAAAATAGCACGTAGTTATTACGTAAGTCCTTCACTAAAATAGTGTACGTAAATTTTAATAAAATCGACATTTCAATGGTTTATAATCATCAACTAACGTTGTTTTACCTGTTAGGTTTATAAATTTCGACATTTGTATTAAAGAATCAAAAATAAAAAGAACAGAAATACTTTTTATAGTTCAACATTTAAGAAGTGATTTTTAAGCTACATTTGTTTTCTAAACAAGTTCCTGTGGGATATTCAAAGAATTCAAATTTTGACGAGATCTACCACTTGCTTATTAACTTTTTGTAAATTTTTCAGCCACTTCTTCTAGTGTCTTTTAGAATTTCCCTAAAGTAAATCGATGTAGAAATTTGTACTTTTTTCGAAAATGATTGGTCCTGTCAACATGAACCAAGAGCATCTTTTTTACGTAAAAATCTACTAGGTATCGTAATCTAAAATCAAAATGGAAAAGAATCCATAAAAAATTGGATTATTTTTACCGTTGAGCCTTTCACAATTCTGATTAAAATTTTTAAATTCCTAGCTCCGATTCTAATTCAGTTTAAAATGTTCATGCAGTAACTAGGCCAAATTTAAGACCCATTAAGAGCCACTTTTTGACAAATATTTATAGGAAGTTTTCTTTATAAAAATACATCAGGAATTGCCCCTTGAATTGTTCTGCATGTTTAATAAACATTCAATATAAATTGTTTTTATGTATAAAATTACATTACATTTTTTGTCAATAACCCAGGAAAATAATAATATCTATAATAAAAAAATTCTGGCATAGACAGAAAATTTTCTATTCTTTCTAATAAAGAATAAGGAACCACATAAACGTTTTTATTAATATGGTTTGCGTGTCTTTCACGTAAACTATATTACCGATTCTGATAGTGAAAGGCCTTGTCTAACGCATTAAATACATTAGTAGCTGCAAATGCCCGGTAGATGGCAATGCATTGTCTGTAGTTTGATTACTAAATTGTAGATAGAATAGTATGATTTTAACGAATTTTGTGTTTCCATCAGCGTCAATTTATCAAAAATTCTGGTTCCTACTTCATTTCTCTATTTCTATCCAATGTCACTATTCCTTCTCCTCAATTATTTAGTTTTCCATTATGTCATAACGTTTGTAATCTTGTCATAAATTTAACGATCAGTAACTGTTCATTCTTCTTACGTTAGTACCATTAAATCAAAATAAAACAAAGTAAAACTTATCTACTGGCGTGTTTTTGATTCTTATCCATAAAGAACTGTTTTTAAAATCATTGTTTGAAGTGCGATTAAGGAAAATNTTCATTCTCTTCTGTCTTCATTTCGTCCGTCTCATCTTTCTCACCCGAAACACCACCCACCCATTCCCACGATTCCTGAAAGCAGGCTTAAGAGGGCCTTCCGTCCTACCTTCCGGCATAGTCCGGAGGGACTGCCCGCCCACCAGCATTACTGGCTGGTGGGAATGAAACACCCAAAAGTTTTTTTTTTTCTGGTTTTAGAGAAATGCGAAAATGAGCTCAGGATAAAAAAGGGTGGAGGTGTGTTTCCAACCGGTCTGACTGACATCTAATTTGTACGTTATAGTTTATAGTTTTGTAATTTTCGAGGAAAATAGTTCAAATAAAACTAAAGAAAAAAAATTGAGAAATCATAAATTCGGATTTACTTTTGATAAATAAATTTTGATAAAAAAAATCCTTGACTAAGATTAATGAAGAACAAAACTGCCACGAAAAAAAAAAAAATGAACGATCATTCGGGAATATCACGAAGCCAACGGAATAAACCGGATGGCAGAAAGAAAGAATGATGATTTAGTTACGTCACGAATTCGTCGAAGTCTTGTGGTATTAAAACAGGAGCAATTAATTATCTTCGTTTCCGAAGTACAAAGATAGACTTCAGGGATTAGTGGATCGTATCTGGGCTTAATCCATGTAGGTCAAGCATTTACATTATTTTTAATAAAGGTATGAGCCTTTTAGTGTATATCAAAACTAATTTTCGATAATGGTCTATTGCGAAAATGAAAAATGTCAAGACTGCAGGAAACGGAAACAACTGCTGTTATGAAGTTTTGTTCTACTGTAATGGTTGAAACATGATTAGTACCTACTTGTCGCGCCTTATTTTCGTTCTCCGTTGTACAAGAAAAGCCACCAACACAATAAGAATGTTACATATTTATGACAGTTTTTATCCAATTTCTTCGGATCTTTTCGAAATATTGACATGAAATAAATCCTACATGATTATCCTCAAAATAAGCTTTTGGCTTCATCTAAAAAAAAAAAAAGAAAAATTCCGTATAGTCCCAAACGAAACAAAAGTTCTTTTGGCTTCAATATTTTGTATGAATAAAAAATTGTACTATTTATATTAATGCAGTGGATTAAGGGAATTTGACTTTTCAAATAATTGCAGTTCACTATTTTTAAAAAAGTAATGACTCTTGGCGCGTGAGTCAAACTTCATTTCTTGTCGCACATAATCAGTTCTAAATTCTGTTGTAATTACAAAATAAACACTTAAAACCCAAAATTCATCTTCATCTTCATTTAACGTTTTGTGGAATTTTGGATTTTAAGTGTTAAATTAGTTACTGTTTCACATCACTCACTTATATTTTGTATATTTGTATTTACAGTTGGTATTACTGCAAATACAATATAAAGTCTATTGTATTTTACTGTATACTGAATAGTTTTTCCACTTTGTATATTTGTATTTACAGTTGATATTACTGCAAATACAATATAAAGTCTATTGTATTTTACTGTATACTGAATAGTTTTTCCACTTCGTTAATTTTACTACTATTAGGTGTACGTATTTATTTTTCCCTGTTCTCAATTTTCTATTATCCTTTGTCTGCATTCACCCGTAGTTAACAGTGCGGTCTCGTTTATTTGCCATTTCCTTGTAAACTGTTATGTTAAATATCTTGGTTTTACGATTATGTTTGTTAAAATTACCGTTACCGGTTTATGTGGTAGTTAAATAAGATATTAAAACTCTATTGTCAACTTCACAGGTTGTACATATTATTCATAAAGGTTTAAGGCCAGGTGTTCTAGCTCATCTACTGCAACATATTTAATAGTAATTACAATTTGCGAAAGATGTGACAAATTACATACAGTACGTCTAATTAATAAAATATAGTCTGTGGGTATTTGTGTGTACATGGAGAAAAGAAGGTGTCGATATAAAGCTTCTTTTTTGGTCGCTTGAGAAGACCCAGAAAAATTGAGAATGAGTCGCTGGATTCAGATTACGCAGAGCCTTAACGTAGCTTTAACATTTGCAGCGAGCAGGCATTCAAATATTAATTCTTTTGTTTAGCAAGTTATTGTTTTACAAAACGAACGATCAGAGGTCATCTTGAAATTTAACATCTTTCTTCTGGCTTTCTATCCGAAAATACCAAACGTAATATACACAACATAAGTTTGTTCAAATTAGGGTTGTTTTAATGTTTCGTTTTAGTGATTACAAAACATCCCAAAAATATTTTGTGAAAGTTATGTAATGAATTAAAATTTAGCTTGCTTTTATTAAATTAATTACAAAAGCCTTGAAAAAAACAGGCAAAAAGCAAGTATGGTGGGTAGAAACTAAGCTTAATTTTAGAAGGTAATTAAGTTTTGAAAAGTCTCTTTTTTTAATTTAGAAGGGTAGATATGTACGTCTTGGTTACATCATTTAATAATTCATTTTGTAACGTATTTGAAATAGGATAAAAATAAAAATTATCTGTTTTTAAACAAAATATTAATTATAAATTCTAATTAAAATCTAAAATTAGTGCACATTTGGAGAGTAACACGAATATCAAACTCGGCTAATGTGAAATATTCTTTTCGATTTCTGATGAAATAGAAGCAGAACGGCTGTTACCATGTGAATTTCTTGTCACGTTTCATCAGAAAGGAATTGCAGTATTTTTGGGATCCTGTAGCATTTTAATAACGTACGCACTGAATTTTTTCTCTCGTTTAGAAGAGAATGACAAGAATTCACCTTATTTTCGTGAAGGAATTGGTCGAAATTGTTGCCAGCATGTTTCTGAAACGACAACGGGGAAGAAAAGAAAACGAAAATTTGGCACGTTGCCTACAGTATAAGAGGATAACTTTATTTATCGGATTACTGGAAATATGAACAAAAATTTGGCCATTCGAAAAGCCCTTTTACCGGGATTCTTTTCTTGACAATACATATAACCCAAAGATACATATCTTTACCTGTTAAAGATCGAACGTTATTAGTTTATCTTCCAATTTGAACACAATAAGTTGGAGTTGATGCTGCAATATAACAAGCATTCACTGTTGCCAACTTTCTTTATGGCGGATATGCTTGCGCGATCATAAAGTTACGGTAGGAAAGTACAACACGAACGAAGTGAGTACGTAACCTTTGCAAATTTGGTAATCACTGATCGAAAACCTCAACTAATCGTAAAAATCCAGCGACATCTCATTCTCCTCACGTATGAGATAGAATAGGGAAGAGGAGGGAACTTGTATTCACCGCAACCTAACCTATCCTACCCTACCCTACCCTACTTAACTAAACATAATACAAACCTAATGTAGCATATGTAGTCAGATAAGGTTGGTCTATTTAATACTATGAGATACCAGTAGAATAGCAAAGAGGAAGAAACTTTTAACCACCACAACCTAACCTACCCTTCCATGCCCAACTAAACATAACACATATCTAACGGAACATACGATACATATGGTAGATCTATTTAATGTACAATTGGGTAATGTATTTTGCTAGAGAAGTTTCGAAGAAGTAACAAGTAAGTCTTATCGGTCGATGTTGTTAAACCTTCCTTCTTGATGTCTTAAGGGCAGTCCAATATCTACACCGTTTTAATGGACTCCTGTGCATTGTATCGATTTATTCCAACCCTTACTGTGCGAAGGATTTCATATAAAAGTTTGATTTACCTTTATTGTTTTTCTATATTACGGGATAACAAACGAATGGGAACAACCAACAAGTATTTTTGTTTGAAGCCCTATTTTCCTAACTTCAAGCTCCAAAATAATTCATTGTGGTAAATGGATAAGTTGGCCTCACTCTTGTCCCTATGTAGGTACTTAAAAGAGCATAATTATCGTAGTTTTAAGGTATTGTTATGTAACTATACATATAGAAAAATGCTGCGGTTTTAGCAAGCACACAAATTCCACTCCGACTGTTTGACCGATATTCATACTAAACAAGTCTAAAAACTTATTTATTTAACATCTTTATAATTAGACCAGCATTTCTTACTGCTGCAGTTGCTGAAATTCTAAAATATTCCGTTTACATGCCATTTCTTTTTTAGATTTTGTTTGAATTTAAATTACGTCTTTATATTATTCCATTATAAATAGAAAATACAGTTCCCTAGATGTAATGGACGTGATGTCATCAAACTACATTACAAGCCATTACTAAAACTATTCATCTAGTAGATATGACCTAAAGAATTTACTTATAGTCTAGGAATATTTCTGAGGAAGGATGAAATGTATGAGGACGACAATGCAGGAAACTCGTAAAGAATTTTATTATTTTCGTTACTTTTGAAAGCACCATTCGTGCCCTGAAGCTTTCAGAAATCAACTCGGTTTTTCACATCACAAATTAATTTCTGTCGCTTACACATATATATTATTGTGTGTAATGGTTATTGTCAATTTTTTACGTTACTTATTACAAAAATAAGGATAATTTATATAATTTACGTTACTCAGTACACAAGTAATGGATATTATAAATTAGTTATATAAATATGACTGCAAGTGAGTAATTTTACTATTTAGTAACACCAATTTTATGGGCTGGGCTAAAATAACATGTTTGTGTGTGTGGCGTTCAGGAATGGCAAGTAAACAACCGATAATCGCAATTCTAAACCAATAATTTCCTAAAAGTATAAAATAACGCATGTGCCTCGTAGTCTACTCTTCCTTTTCAGATATTTCATTAGCGTTCTTGGAATTTGAGATGTTCATGGGATTTTGTAGTATGTATTGCAAAACTTTGCAGCTGCATTTTCCTGTTCCTGTTTCCTACTGTTTTATTGATCACTCCCTCATATTCCACATAAAATGAATGGGAAAGTCCTTTTAACAGAACAGGAAAATTAATTACCTTTTAAAGGGGTAGATGGAAAGGTTTCAAAATAGAGTTTATTATTCTTATGGAATAGCAGTGATTACTGAATTTTTGACTACAAATGCTTTTTAAGGGTTTCCTAATAGAATCTTCAGTACTCGAATGGGGTTCTTGGGTTCCTGTTTTGTTTTTATTAATGCTTTAATTAACAAAAACTGTAACCGCCGCTGTTTACAATTAATAGTACAGATCCAGTAAATTCACATTAAATTTTGTTTCTAATCAAAAGGAGCCAAAATTTAATGATTAAAATAGTTACTAAATTAACTACCTGTCTACTTGGACGTTCTTATCGTGTGGCGAATAAGGAAGTGTACTTGTCGTTGCCAAAGTATTGGAATGTGTTTTTGAACGATTTCCAAATCGTCGAAATGCCAAAGTGCAATTATTATATTAACAAAAATGCTACACTGCATATGTAGACAAATAATAAATTCTTTCGAAATAGTTAATTATACCTAATATCCATTGCTTTAAGTTAACGTAAAATTCAAACTGTGCATTCTAATAAGCTGTAAGTTTGATGCAATTATGTAAATAATATAAGTACCTGTTGCTAGTTGGATACCCTCGTTTACCTTTATTAATGTATTTGTCCTAAAAAGTCACATGATGGATCGTTTATCGATTTTACCATTCAGATTCTATCGGTCTATAATTTTCTTCTATTACATTGAAAGCACTACAAATGGCACTATTGATTTTATATATCATTTAAAAATATCTGGTTGTTATAATAGATAAACTGGCGAACTTCCCAACTCCTTTTGAAAATTGCCTATTATATAAATATCTTTTGTGATTATTTTGTCGTTGTTTGGCTTTCCAACTGTATAATATAATTTCTGAATGAATTAATGAATACGAAAAGGAATTTTGTACATTACAGATGTTATTTTTGGTTTTTCCATTTCTTTATTTAAACACAAAGACTTTAAAGTGCCAAGTTATTTTTAAGAAGACATTGCGCAGATTACTAAAATCTGTGATGTTGGTAAACAATTTGGAAAATTGTATGATAGGTTATATAATCTTTCATTGAACACCACAAATATTTAATTTTTTTTTAGTTTCTAGTTAATATTAATAGAAAACATTTCAATGTAGATGATAAACTTTACAAGAAGCATTTTGACTATTTTTTGGTAGTACGCTCGCCTCCTACAAGGGCGACCCTAATTCGATTTTTGGTCGATGCAGTACCTTTTTCACTTGTTAGATAAAATTAATTGGTCAAATATCGATCACACATAAAATATGTGTGGCATAAATACATGTCTCATACATCTATATTGTACCTTGCATTTTCATCCTAGCAGTTTTCACTGCTACAGTGTTCCGTGTATTCTAACCAAATCGCATGATTAAGTTTTACATCATTTTATTGTCTTGTTAAAGAGTGTTTACAAAGCTTTCCGAGCTTATTATAATACGTATAGGTGGTATATGTCCATAAATAAAATTCTGATAGAATAATCGATAATGTGATCTCATGCATAAAGTTGTAGTCATTTATGTATGTACGTGGTGAATGCTCAGTGCTCACGCTCATATCACATCAATATTTTCATTCCATTAGACAATTTTCACACAAGTTTGATGTTATTTTATTAATTGCGTATGTATCATAGTTAACAGTCGAAACGTAGGCTAGCCTCGGAACCTCCGGAAATACATTTTATTTTTTATTAAGAAATTCTTAAAGAAGAAATAGGAAGTTCTCTCCTGGGCGCTAAAACTAACAATTCATTTACTTGTGTTAATTCCTTGTTGTTGAATATAAATTTCATAGTACTGGTCGTTATCATTTTTAACGACAAGCAAGAAGAATTTGGTGGTTTTTATAGTTGTTGATGATTAACAAATTGGTGAATTGGTAAAGGCTTTCGCGACAAGTAGATCAACTGATGCTGGCCATGATTTGAGTCTAAAGGTCGTCGAGTTTATTCCTAACGTTTCGCTAGCATGAGTCAAGAGATCCTTCCATCTCCGATGTTGGATCTGGATTTCTCTCCACATTCACAATCCTCATCCAACCTCGGAAATGGAAAGACCTTTGAAGAAGCTCGAAGCTGTTGAGGATTAATTATACAGGTTTTTTTTCTAAGCCTGTAGCTGTCCCAACTCGTTTGTGCCCTCAGAGTTAGTCTAAAGATCATCAGTGTTGCCAGGTCAAAAGTAAAATTTTCCTTCTCTTGACGTACTTTTGCAGTTAAAAGGAGCTGTAATTAGATGAAAATATGTTTTGATCAGTTAATTAATTTAAGGGTGTTACAAAGTCGTGTTCAATTTCTGTAAAATTCGTTTGAATTATCTGTTATTTTCCTTGTATTATGTCTTCTCCGTACTTGGATCAAATTATTTTCCAATTCGTTAAGCGTCTCCGTGTTTACTGTCGCTCCTGTCTGATTTGATTTATTCCTTAAATTAACAATTCTCTCTGGTCTGTGTTAATCGGACCGAAAGTAATACAAAACATTTACTGGCTAAATTTAATATCGGTCGAATTCGCACACAACACACTTTCTTGAGGACCATTTATCATCCATGCCTGGCCCAGTTGAAATTAAATCCCTGCCATGACAACCGTGTTACTCGAAAGGGGAGATTTTATCATAAACGATTTAGGTGAAACCAAAAAATTTGTTTTTCCTTTTTCTGATTTAGCACCAAATGGTTTAGCTAATTCGCGGATAGTTAAAATTAGAAGAAAAATTATGTAATCAGTTTTGATTGATTGTGCGTTATTTTTAAGATATTTGTNTATTTTTCTAATAATACCAGTACCTGTCTACTTAAAAATAAGAATAACAGGGATGTAGTATCTAGGTTTGTTACTTTTGAATTGGATCATTTATTTTTAATTTATGTAGTTATGTAGGTATTTGTTTAATTGGTGAAATAACACTATCAGTTGTTTATCATTCTTTCCGTAATTTTACATTGTGGAATTGTAAGTAGGTTGACACCATATAAAAGTAACAGTGAGATTGTTTAAGCTTTAAGGGATGATAAATACACAAATTAATGTATATTTTTATGAGAACTTCACAGTTTTGGGTCATGACAGTACCTATCAAAATGATATGAAAATTTGAACATACTTACCGTTTACAAATTATCTATGTATAAATTTTGCAAATTATTAGAAACCGCAATTTTTAATTATTGCTATTCTGTTATAAGTTTCCCTGCGTAAAATTCTACCTTCCAGACTCACTTTGTCTATAGAAAACTATAAGTTAAAAACGGAAATCATTCCCTAATTTTCCACCCTTAGAGGTGGAATATTGTTCTCAAATTTAAGTGGTACCACCCTTGAGACATACCCTACTCAATAAAAACATTATTAAAATCGGTTGACAATCAGCGAAGAAATCGCGTAGCATCATAAATATTTGGACATTTGACTAGTAAAATAACTGAATAATTAAACTTCAAATCATATTTTTTTTAAGATATTTGTTAGTCATCAACGTTTTTGAATTGGGCATTTTTATTCGTATATTACATTTTATATTTTATCAGATAATGACAGTAGGTACGCAGTGTCCCAAGAAAAAATACTGTTTCATAAACAAGAAATGAGGGCCCAAATATTTTTGTAGTTGTTTAAAAGAAACTTAAAGTCCTTCAGTAGTAGCAAATGTCTACTAGATGGCGCCATACTGCCTGTTTTCATTTATTCTAATAATACTTAGTTTTCTATTTTTAATTTCAAATCACGTTGTACATTTGTATAAATATTTTTTGTAATATCGGTGCATTTAATGTTTACATCGTTAATCTAATTTATGTTAATACTGATGTAAATTTCAAATGTCATGTTCCTTAACAATATATCACTAAGGCTTTTAACTTGCTTGAATAAAACAAATATTTTTCGCTAATTTCCTTGTGACACTCACTCATAAAAAATACATTTATATAAAACATTCATATTAATCTCCTCTTGAGCTTTTTATAAACTTCATGACCTACTTACTACTATCCTTTTTTATATGAATCACTACTCAGTAGAAGTAAGTAGAAATAGTGCTGTCTCAAAATCAGTATCTACAAAATTGGCGTTAATAGTAGCTTCGCTATACGCCCTTGCGGACTTCATTAGCCGTTCAAAGTACTCTCATTAGTCATTTATTGTGTTAAACCTTAGTAATGAAAGTTCCCTGACGAATCTATTATTAGATATAAAAGTGACCTTTACTTGAGTAAAACTGTCTTTATTTTATTTTTTGTGTTTTTAAAGTGAAAACACCCAAGTAGATTGTATACTAGGTACTACCGTTTTGTTTTCTAATTATATTTTTGTTGTTACTCTCATGTCTTAATAGTCATTAAACCTACAATAAAGAAAAACAAAAAATATTGTGATTTATGAAAATAGTAGGTTCACAAAGATTTTGGTAATATTCTGCCATCTGAAAGAATGGGTTTTCTGATAATAATGGACCCGCTGAAAAACTATTAAATTTGCTACTTGAATTGTAGGTGTATTTGTGGTTCCACTATTTACTCTTCCTTGGTCTGTATCCAATGTTTACCTGAACCTGGTCACTACTAGTTGATTAAGTTCCATAGTTTACATTAAGTTCCTGTCTAATTTCCGTTTGTCTTGCTTCAGGGCGGTAGCAGCGTATTTGAGAGCGCTCAACTTGTCGCCCAACAATGCTGTGGTCCATGGAAACCTCGCGTGTGTTTACTACGAACAGGGGCTTATTGACTTGGCGATTGATACGTATAGGCGTGCGATCGAGTTGCAGCCTAACTTCCCGGACGCTTATTGCAACCTCGCGAACGCGCTCAAGGAGAAAGGACAGGTAGCAGATGCAGAAGAATGCTACAACACCGCACTTCGTTTGTGTCCTTCCCATGCGGATTCATTGAACAATTTGGCGAACATCAAGAGAGAGCAAGGTTTCATAGAAGAGGCGACTCGTCTTTATCTGAAGGCTCTAGAAGTATTTCCAGAATTTGCAGCTGCTCATAGCAATCTTGCATCCGTTCTTCAACAGCAAGGCAAACTGAACGAAGCACTGATGCACTACAAGGAAGCTATTCGTATTCAGCCAACATTCGCCGATGCCTACTCGAACATGGGAAATACTTTGAAAGAAATGCAAGACGTAACTGGCGCTCTTCAGTGTTATACCAGAGCAATTCAGATAAATCCAGCGTTTGCCGATGCTCACAGTAATCTTGCTAGTATTCACAAAGATTCTGGTAACATTCCTGAAGCGATTCAATCGTATAGAACGGCATTGAAACTTAAACCTGATTTTCCTGATGCATATTGTAACTTGGCTCATTGCCTTCAAATCGTTTGTGATTGGTCCGACTACGAAGCTAGAATGAAAAAGCTTGTTAACATTGTCGCCGATCAATTGGAGAAAAATCGTCTTCCATCAGTCCATCCTCACCACTCAATGTTATATCCGTTGTCTCACGAATATCGTAAAGCAATCGCCGCACGACACGCCAACTTGTGCATCGAAAAGATTCAAGTATTGCACAAGGCTCCTTACAAATTTTCCATTGAGTTAAAAGGACGCCTCAAAGTGGGTTACGTTAGCAGTGACTTCGGAAACCACCCCACGTCTCATTTAATGCAATCTGTGCCCGGTCTACATGACAAGAATCGCGTTGAAATCTTCTGTTATGCACTCAGCCCTGACGATGGCACAACATTCCGCAGCAAGATTGCTAGAGAATCCGAACACTTCATTGATTTGTCCCAAGTACCATGTAACGGTAAAGCTGCCGACAGAATCTTTCAAGATGGAATCCACATACTCGTCAACATGAATGGTTACACCAAAGGGGCAAGGAATGAAATATTTGCACTGAGACCTGCTCCAGTTCAGGTTATGTGGTTGGGATATCCCGGTACAAGTGGTGCCAGTTTCATGGACTATTTGATCACCGACGCTGTAACATCTCCAATTGAACTCGCTCAACAGTACAGTGAAAAGCTGGCTTACATGCCTTACACTTATTTCGTTGGTGACCATAGGCAGATGTTTCCTCACTTGAGGGAAAGAATCGTAGTAAGCGACCGCAGTGGAAACAGTGGCGTACCCGATAATGTGGCTGTTATAAACGCTACCGATCTATCGCCATTAGTCGAAAGTACAGACATTAAAGAAATAAAAGAAGTAGTACAGGCAGCTAAACCGGTTGAAATTAGTCTAAAAGTCGCTGAATTACCGACAACAATGCCAATTGAGACAATGATTGCATCAGGTCAAGTGCAGACCTCATTGAATGGAGTTGTAGTCCAAAATGGTCTTGCTACCACTCAGACAAATAACAAGGCAGCTACTGGTGAAGAAGTCCCACAGAATATTGTAATTACCACTCGTCAGCAATACGGTCTTCCAGAAGATGCAATTGTTTACTGCAATTTCAATCAGTTGTATAAAATCGATCCTATGACTTTGCATATGTGGGTGAATATTTTGAAAGCAGTTCCAAACTCTGTTATCTGGCTACTAAGGTTCCCAGCCGTAGGAGAACCAAACTTACAAGCTACCGCACAACAATTGGGCCTGACTCCTGGTAGGATTATATTTAGTAATGTTGCCGCCAAAGAAGAGCATGTAAGAAGAGGACAACTGGCTGATGTTTGTCTGGATACACCTTTGTGTAACGGACATACAACCAGTATGGATGTTTTATGGACTGGGACACCGGTGGTAACATTGCCCGGCGAACACTTGGCTTCCCGCGTTGCCGCTTCTCAGTTGACAGCACTGGGATGCCCCGAATTAATCGCTCGATCCCGGCAAGAATACCAGGAGATCGCAATTAAACTTGGTACCGATAGGGAATTGTAAGTGAACTTTTTTTTTCGTTTCTACTAATTAAATATGCCAAAATATTTCTCCTAAGAAATATTTAAAATCTTTAATCAAATTAGCTTTCTGTTTTTATAAAAGGTTAATATTAACACTTCCATGACTTCACTAAAAATAGTAATGCATGACAACAACAGCTTGATCTTCAAAAGAAAATTTATGATTCCCTGTATTGATTTAAGATGCAAGCCTACATCAAAGTCAAAACTTGTATCATAAAATGTATATTGATTGATGGTAGAAACTTGCTAAACTAAAGTACATATGAAGGATATGATTTATTATAGGTCGAAGTGGAACAAATCTCTTGTGACGTAAAATTATGTTCTTTTTTACTACAGCTTGTGACCTTATATAACTACTAATACTCATGTTAAGTGAATATTTCGGTTGATAACTATAGAAAATCATTCAACAGTATTTTAATTAAAACGGGTCTACGTCAAATCCCTAAACGCTTGTATTATTTAAAAAGGGAAGGAAAGTTAATTTTGTTATTTTTCTATTTACAGCTTAAAGGCGACTCGTCACAAGGTATGGAATGCTCGAACGACTTCTCCCCTTTTCGATTGCAAACAGTACGCCCAAGGTCTTGAAAATCTTTACTTAAAAATGTGGGAACGTTTTTCAATTAACCTGAAGCCGGATCATATTACATGTTTGACCGAAAGAAAATAAATTGATAGATGGAAGGAAAAAAAATTAAAAGCTAAAATTAACGTGTGAGTTCTGTTAAGTAATTTTTCGACAGTATTTACAGTCTGTACAATATATTTTTACGATACAGAGTAAGTCATTTAGTTCTAGAGGACTTTGAATTGTAACGATTTCTTTCATTTTTTTAGTTAAAGACCTCTTATTGTTGTATCGAACTTGTTCATGACTTGGTAATGTAAATATTGTAGCTATTACATATATAATTAGTTATTGTCAGCAGTGTGAAAGTGTGATTGTTGGTTATTTCATAGGTTACGAATAATTTATATATTAAACGCCAAAAACAAACAGTTTAGAAATTAAAGGAGTTTTTTTCCTCATATTTGTATTTCTTTTTTAGTCCAAAAGAAGGTAAGTAATATTACATTTTTACAGTATGTGTATGGTAAAAATTTCATCCAAAGGAGTTTTTTCTTCATATTTGTATTTCTTTTATAGTCCAGAAGAAGGTAGGTAAGGTTACATTTCTACAGTATGTGTTAGGTAAAAATTTCATCCCTTTTTGGTAGTATTTCTTCCTTTTTAACAATATTTGTAAGAAGTAAACACTGGAAGCTAAAAGCTACTTAATCCTACATAATTTGTTTTTATTTTTTTCTAACCTGACGTAATGGTTGCCTAGAAATTGTCAATGGGTGAGTTTCTGATTTTGTAATTGTTTTTTTTTTTAATTATATACTGAAAAACCAAGAGAAATATATCACAAATAAATAAAAGACTTGAAACAACAACAATAAAACGTCGATAAAAGAACTTTTTATATAATTATAAGCGTTAATGTTGTTAAAATAACTAACAGGAAGAATTAAAGAAATTACATATAGTATTTCGAATTAATAAAAAAATAAGAAAAGTGTTTTGTTCTTCAGTTGTATTTACAATATTGTCTAATTCAATAAAATAAAATATTCCCCACCTTAAAACATTGACAGAAGCTTTCTCTCATTGTTGAAAATTTCAGAAAATGCAAACTACAATAATTTTTCTATTTGAGGTGTGGTTCACTAAAGATAAGAAAACAATATTGTGAAGTTGAGTGTTTTATTTAATATTGCAATATTCGTAAGTAAGATATTTTTATATTTTGAATTATAATAAACCAATTTGGTAAAACAGTTTTTAGTGGTAGGTTTGTACTTTACTCAAATTTTCAACAATATAACTGATAATGCGGCAAATAATGTTGCCTTGTTGAATAGGACAGTGTTGCAAAGTTATGAATGTATGCTTAATGTTTAATTATTATTGGTATTACCAATATATTCAATTACTGTTAATTAATTAACACAGCAAAATAAAGGTAATGACTAGGCACACTGCATTACACAAGTGTAAATAGTTTTGCATAAGCATTAGTAGGTACCGTTAGCAGTAACCATGCAGTAACATCGGATGCTCATAGTAGTGCCACTACACCGGGCAAAACTTGAATACCCACCTTTTATTTTAAAGAATTTGTAGTGCCTGTCGTGAGGAACAAAAAGTGGTTGTTGTTTCCGTTGTTTATCGTTAGGTTTTATAATAAAAGTACGTGTTTTTGTTATCGCTCACTGGACAGAGGGTTAAAGTTTAGTAAACGTCAAGATCTGGTTGTCATTTCACCGGTAGCTCATTACTGGACAGGTAAGAACTATTTAATTAACCCCTCCACTCGAATTTAACTTTCAACAGGTGGCTACTGAGCACTTTAATCGTTATTTTTTTTCTTCATTTTATGGAGTTAAGTAGAGGTATGTTATTAAAGGAAGTTAAATGTCCTTATTGAATGAATGATTTATTGTAAAGCCTAAAGAAAACGGTAATTAAGTCTTCAATATTAATTAGTACGTATTTCTAAAATAGAAAATAAAAATTGTTAAACAAAAGAAAAGGTGTTCAGTAAATATGTATTATGCCAAGTATGGATTTCTTGAAAATAAATATAATGGGTACATTAAACTCATATAATGGCAGACGAGTTCAAAGAAATGTCACCATGGTACAAATACCTACTAACTCTGCAAGCAAATAGTAAGCTGATAGAGCCGGTACCTACAATAGTGCTTATGCAAATACCTGCTTGTTACAGATAAAGTTTGTATTTGACCCTGAATTCGAAACTAGGTACCTACTTCGTAGAATATAAATTAAGCTATCCTAAGAAATTCTTATCGGGAATGAATGAGTGACCGCAATCGTTTTATTTTCGTGTCTGTGTTTGGCAGTATCTAATCCAGAAACAACCTTGAAATTACTTTAGTTGGACAAGTCTTTGGCTTAATAGTAATTCACAATGTTTCACACATTCTTTGATAACTTGAGCAGTTTTCGCTTTTCTAATGGTAATGCCTAATAAATACCTACCCAAAATAGGTACCAATAGCCAGGTAAGAATATTTAGAGGAATTCTATTAATTGCAAGTTTCTCTATAAATGGGTACTTTAAAAATGATGATAAGTACTGAAGTACAAAAATTATTCCACACTATAAATAAGTATTAGGTACTAATTATTCTATACAATGAATAAGTATTAGATACTACCTAATCATTGTATCTAAATACAATATTAAAATTTAAAATATTATTACGAAGTACTGTAGTGCAACAATTAAAAATTTTGTTGTATTGCATAGGTACGAATTAAAAACATCGACTACATACATAAAAATACTGAATTAGTGCTAATTTGACTGGCGCACTGAAAATTCTGTTATACTGTATCAGTTGTCTTCTAAAATTTTTCATTGCATCAAAACATAGAACAAGTTGATTTTAGTCCTTAATTTTCGGAGATAAAATAAGACTAAAGTGAACAATTTTGTATTTTTCTAATAATACCAGTACCTGTCTACTTAAAAATAAGAATAACAGGGATGTAGTATCTAGGTTTGTTACTTTTGAATTGGATCATTTATTTTTAATTTATGTAGTTATGTAGGTATTTGTTTAATTGGTGAAATAACACTATCAGTTGTTTATCATTCTTTCCGTAATTTTACATTGTGGAATTGTAAGTAGGTTGACACCATATAAAAGTAACAGTGAGATTGTTTAAGCTTTAAGGTATGATAAATACACAAATTAATGTATATTTTTATGAGAACTTCACAGTTTTGGGTCATGACAGTACCTATCAAAATGATATGAAAATTTGAACATACTTACCGTTTACAAATTATCTATGTATAAATTTTGCAAATTATTAGAAACCGCAATTTTTAATTATTGCTATTCTGTTATAAGTTTCCCTGCGTAAAATTCTACCTTCCAGACTCACTTTGTCTATAGAAAACTATAAGTTAAAAACGGAAATCATTCCCTAATTTTCCACCCTTAGAGGTGGAATATTGTTCTCAAATTTAAGTGGTACCACCCTTGAGACATACCCTACTCAATAAAAACATTATTAAAATCGGTTGACAATCAGCGAAGAAATCGCGTAGCATCATAAATATTTGGACATTTGACTAGTAAAATAACTGAATAATTAAACTTCAAATCATATTTTTTTTAAGATATTTGATAAATTAAAATCAGAAAAGATGTTAAATATTTTGCAGTGTGGAAAAGTTACTTTCACATGCTAAATGGTAAGTAACTAAACACGCTTGCAATTAGTTAAAAATTAATTACAAATTAGCAGTGAAACAAAACAGACTTAAAGTATTAAAAATCCAAACAAAAACATCAAAGTTAAAACTAACTATTTCACACTGTAACTTCCGAAAATCCTTAAGGAAAACTAAGCTTGTGTTAGAAACCTTTATGGAATCTCACGATACACCGTTTGGATTTTCGACCAAACAGTCGTTATCAAAGAGTACAAAAAAAATGAGTTTGAAGATACTGAATAAAGAAGAATGACAATAAATGAAGTCGAATGTTTATAATTATTTTTATTAACTACTATTTTAATGACTGAAACTTCAAATAAGACATCTGTTTTTCATTACTATAATCCTACAAAATGAGACAATCTGTACTTGAATGGACTCGGATCGGTTACGCAAGAACGAAATAAATGCCGTAGTATTGGATGTCAAAGTAATAAAAAGAAAACTATGCGAAGTGAGACATACAGTAATAATATCATGGTTATACGTACTTACTTTTAAATCTGGAATCATTTTGTTTTACGTAAATTAACAGTAGTGGCAAACTGTCTTTTAGAACAAAAAATTAACTCCATAAAATAAAATCTGGAGGTACATAAGTATATTAAAAACTATTGAAGTTTATTTACTAATCTGTTCTGATAGGTAATATTATATTATTTAAATAACTTTTTGTGATAAATCGAGTAAGTACCTATAGTTTTACATTTTACGTATACAACAGAAAGTCAATAATTTTTCTTATATACATGTAGGTAGGTATTCATTTGCTAAATATAAAAAAAACAATAAAAGTTTCTCTTTCTATGTAGGCTAAAAAACAATTGTGTAGCACCATACGTATCCCATCATTTNTATAACAGTTGATTTTAGTCCTTAATTTTCGGAGATAAAATAAGACTAAAGTGAACAATTTTGTATTTTTCTAATAATACCAGTACCTGTCTACTTAAAAATAAGAATAACAGGGATGTAGTATCTAGGTTTGTTACTTTTGAATTGGATCATTTATTTTTAATTTATGTAGTTATGTAGGTATTTGTTTAATTGGTGAAATAACACTATCAGTTGTTTATCATTCTTTCCGTAATTTTACATTGTGGAATTGTAAGTAGGTTGACACCATATAAAAGTAACAGTGAGATTGTTTAAGCTTTAAGGTATGATAAATACACAAATTAATGTATATTTTTATGAGAACTTCACAGTTTTGGGTCATGACAGTACCTATCAAAATGATATGAAAATTTGAACATACTTACCGTTTACAAATTATCTATGTATAAATTTTGCAAATTATTAGAAACCGCAATTTTTAATTATTGCTATTCTGTTATAAGTTTCCCTGCGTAAAATTCTACCTTCCAGACTCACTTTGTCTATAGAAAACTATAAGTTAAAAACGGAAATCATTCCCTAATTTTCCACCCTTAGAGGTGGAATATTGTTCTCAAATTTAAGTGGTACCACCCTTGAGACATACCCTACTCAATAAAAACATTATTAAAATCGGTTGACAATCAGCGAAGAAATCGCGTAGCATCATAAATATTTGGACATTTGACTAGTAAAATAACTGAATAATTAAACTTCAAATCATATTTTTTTTAAGATATTTGATAAATTAAAATCAGAAAAGATGTTAAATATTTTGCAGTGTGGAAAAGTTACTTTCACATGCTAAATGGTAAGTAACTAAACACGCTTGCAATTAGTTAAAAATTAATTACAAATTAGCAGTGAAACAAAACAGACTTAAAGTATTAAAAATCCAAACAAAAACATCAAAGTTAAAACTAACTATTTCACACTGTAACTTCCGAAAATCCTTAAGGAAAACTAAGCTTGTGTTAGAAACCTTTATGGAATCTCACGATACACCGTTTGGATTTTCGACCAAACAGTCGTTATCAAAGAGTACAAAAAAAATGAGTTTGAAGATACTGAATAAAGAAGAATGACAATAAATGAAGTCGAATGTTTATAATTATTTTTATTAACTACTATTTTAATGACTGAAACTTCAAATAAGACATCTGTTTTTCATTACTATAATCCTACAAAATGAGACAATCTGTACTTGAATGGACTCGGATCGGTTACGCAAGAACGAAATAAATGCCGTAGTATTGGATGTCAAAGTAATAAAAAGAAAACTATGCGAAGTGAGACATACAGTAATAATATCATGGTTATACGTACTTACTTTTAAATCTGGAATCATTTTGTTTTACGTAAATTAACAGTAGTGGCAAACTGTCTTTTAGAACAAAAAATTAACTCCATAAAATAAAATCTGGAGGTACATAAGTATATTAAAAACTATTGAAGTTTATTTACTAATCTGTTCTGATAGGTAATATTATATTATTTAAATAACTTTTTGTGATAAATCGAGTAAGTACCTATAGTTTTACATTTTACGTATACAACAGAAAGTCAATAATTTTTCTTATATACATGTAGGTAGGTATTCATTTGCTAAATATAAAAAAAACAATAAAAGTTTCTCTTTCTATGTAGGCTAAAAAACAATTGTGTAGCACCATACGTATCCCATCATTTCTTCTGCAGTTTCTTTAAATTAGAAGATCAAAATTTACGCGAAGCCATTTAATAAAATAAAATACAAAAGTAAATTTCACCTGAAGGGCTTTTTTATTTTCCATTTAGATCGTTTTTATCCTACTTTACTTTTTGATGTATATATGTATTATTATTAAGGGCTTTATTTAATTATTTTTCCCTCACAGCATGCAGAACATGCAATAAATCTTTAATCTCATCTCGGTTAATTTTTTGCGATTATTGCTTTCGTTATATTTTATCAGTGTTTCGTCTTAAAATGGCACACAATAGAGCGCGATATACTTTGATAAGTGTGTTTATTTTTACAGCTCAAGAACACCAGAGTTCCATGCATACATCCAAACCTACCACGCGTACACATGTTTAAACCTACCTAGATACATCAACTACTGGAATAGTATACATATTTTGTCGGGTTCCCTATTGCAAACACTCGTGTTTCGGAAACGGAAGATCCTGGACAATATGCGGGTGTAGTTTAGTCGTTTAGTGCTTGTTTTCGGTAGTGCGATTTTCGTTTGTTTTCACCTTCGTCAACGAACATAATTAATTACTTTTCGGTTTGCGTTGTGGTTCGGTGAAATGTTATTCGCGTGTGCGAGGAAAACAGTGACGTACGGAAACAACTTATAACCGGGAAATTGCATTAGGTAAGACTGCACAACAGACCGTTAGAAATCGGACAAGGAATAATGAATAATGACAAATTCAAATGCATCAATGTACTGAGGTAGTTGCACAAAGAATTTACTTATAAAGTAGTACCCACTTTTAAATAATAGGTATAAAGCCAAAAGATACGTACTTACATACGTACTTAAAGCTAAATTTCAATATCCATCCGAAAACCTAAAAAGTAGTTTTCATTAGGATGCTTCAAATAACAACAATTATTTAATTTACACAGAAATAACACAAAGAGTTCAATTTTTCTATTTTTGTTTATCGATGAAGAAGTAGCATATTTTTAATTGGCCCTTTAAAAGCTGCTGTAAAATAAAAAACTTAATAATATTTATTATTTCTTATTAAAACACAAGCTGCAAGTATAAAAAAGCTAGAAGAAAGTATAATAATTTAATTGATAAACATTGCGCTTGCTATCACTTGCCGGCATCATAATACATAATTAATTTGGTGTCTTCGGAATGCAAATAATCTTTTACTGTATTTCAATAGTTTCAAGTTGAACGTTAATAATTTATTATATCATTAGTTTATCGGTCATTTAGATGCATCTATGTGTATATAAAATAAATAATCAATTTTGGTTTGGTTACGGAAATTTTTAAAGATTAGCTTCTTAAATAAAAAAGTGCATGATTTAACTGAAAAATGTAACAAATTGCTTAATACATATGTAATCTAAATTTAAGGCAATCTCCATCTTTTCTATGTTTGCATAGTTACAAAAATACCGCAATTGGGATCCGTCAAATGGGCATACACCATCTGGTGGCAAAATTTATAACTCGAATGAGGGAAAAATTTACATAGGAACTGTGCACGCAAATTGTTAAATTGTTTATTAAAATAATAAAACACGTTAAAAAAGTAAAAATATTTTTGATGATGGTGTCGACGAAGTTTTCTTTTAAGTTAAATCAAATAAAAAGTTAATATGTTCAGTGAAAAGCTGCAATAGCACTTCAGACATAGATCTTCACTCTTCACCTACATTAACTACTTCCCAATAAAAATTAACCGTTTTATATATGTAAAAAATATATTCGGAAAATTAGAGAAAAAAGTAAACTAATAGAAGCTTGGATGAAAGCAGTAGGTATCAAAGAAGTGAATTCCGGAATAAAAATTTGTTCACGTCATTTTAATGCACATGATTATATTTCAGCAAGTATTTACCATCAGCCATAACCTTAATATTTAAAACTAGAATCATACTAAAATTATAAAGTGAGAAATTATTTATTCCTGTGTAATTGATTTAACACAATTCTAATGATACGATATAAGTATTTTGAGGTTAAGAACCTACCTGCTGCAATACAACAAAGTTGCAATAATGTGTTTGCAACGTTCTCTTAAATCGGCTTTGCACGTGCAAGTCATTGATATGATATTGCTTAAATCACCCAGAATCACCTCACCAATTATATAACGTGAATCACTTTTTAAATCCGAAGTTTGTAAAAAGTAGGCAGTAAACTTGACGGAATTTGAAGGCTAGCTTCCGGATTTGTTATTTCCGAATTTTATAATGTGATTGGCATTAAAAACACGCTCACCTTCAACGAAATTTCCTTTCCGAGGCTTTGTGTCAGCCCAATCACATATTGTGTCAATACTTATCATTTTATCGTAATTTAAAAACTTGGAAATTGCACGGTACACTATAGGAACTACGATAAATTTTCCCTAATCGGCGCCATGTTTTTAGGCTCCTCCCATTTGACGGATCCCAATAAATAATAAACATTTGCTACCGTGTAATTCCAACCTTGCACTTATTGTTAATTTTATAAAGTTTGGATAACATTGACCTTAAATTAAATTAAAGTACCTATTGCTTAGACAGCATTTCCTTTCCAATTTCTGTTGGTAATTACCGAAAAAATCTTTGATCGTAGAACAACCGATTTTGCGATGGGTGAAAACGAGAACAAAGTGTCGCCAGAGAAAAAGAACGGTACGGAAAACAACGTAATACGGTTTCCGGAATCGGACGAAAACGATCCGTGTATCGATTGTAAAAAACAACCGTCGTCCGCTCACAGAAAGGGCTTCTGGTTTGAAAAGGAACATCAGCTAATAGAAAAGACCAGCCTGACAAGACGAGGTCTTCGACTCGCTTTAGTATTGCTTCTGGTCTCGCTGCTTTTTTTCGTCATCATTGTCATTCTGGCCGCGCTTTGGCCTAGGAAACCCCACCATCTGCAATTTCCGGTCTGCACGGAACCGCAATGCCTCAAAGCTGCAGTACAGGTAAGTCTTCCTCATATTTGAATGATGAAATCATAAAAAAAAAACTGAAATTCAAAATATTAGATATGTGCTTTATTATATCTGGGAAGAATTATCGCGTAATTAAAGATATAAGATATAGAATAATTACCCGACATCGTCGAGTACCCAGCGTCATTATCCGGTACCCTACAGCATCTTAAAAAAGTGCCATCCAAATCGGGAACCTAGCACATCCCTAGTTTATGCCATACTGTCGTAACGTCATCAGAAAATAAAGAAATCCTAAAAC
Organism: Agrilus planipennis; assembly: GCF_000699045.2. Classification (NCBI taxonomy): domain Eukaryota; kingdom Metazoa; phylum Arthropoda; class Insecta; order Coleoptera; family Buprestidae; genus Agrilus; species Agrilus planipennis. The sequence goes on along the minus strand of NW_020438919.1, from coordinate 717,212 downwards.
TTTTTTTTCACTTTAATTTCTATGGTCAAATCCTCAAAGTGTTTCTGGTCTTGTAATATTTACGTAAACTTTTCGTAATTTTATTTTCAGTAATTCGCAAAATGAAAGTGAACTTGTTTTTGCTGTATATTTCTCTAGAGAAAAGTTAACATAAAACTGAAAAATATATTTCCCAACAATATGCCTATTACACAGAGTAGCAGAAAAACTGAAAAGCCTTTGGGTCAATTTTCTTATTACTTTTCTACTTCAAAAGCTTTCCGTTTGAAACGTGGAATCATAAAATAACTAGGTTAATTGTGAAAGAAGGTGGAAATACTACAATAAACAGCAAGGAGAAATCACCCCCAGGTTGGCAAATACGAAAGGTCAAAATGGTATTCAAAAAATAAAAAGAAACGAATTGCATAAAAACCACTTTCATTTATAAAGAAATTCATAACTTATGCTGTTGCTTATTTATAGACAATAATTTTTAAAGTGATCACTAATAACGGACACAATTTTCGTGAGTGACTTCGTCTTGGCGAAGTGATCTTTCCGCTAAATATCTTAAGGTGACAATTTAACTAAAATACTTCAGTAGCAGTAAATACCCATCAGATGGCGATATATCTATCGCCTTTATTTGGATATAACATAAAGGATGTAAGATATAAGAGTAATTTGCAGTAGATATTATTCAAAGTAGCAGTAGAGAGACAAGAAATTTGTAGGGAAAAGAGTAATTGCAATATTATCTTCATTTTCCTATAAATTGTTTGTTTTTATATGTATCTACAATGCTACTGTTAACGAAAATTATTGCAATTGTAGAACTTTGTTTGACAGCTTTTTCTGAGTGTATGGAAATTTGAATTATTTTAATTAAAAAGCTCATTGATTAGAGAACGTATCTTCGATTTTCTTCTCTTTTATTTTCTATTAAGAACGCTTTCATTTATTAATCCATACGTTTTATTAACCAACATCTTTTGCTTCTGTATCAAAATAGAAGATTTATTTATATACTGTATTTATCAGCATAAGCCTTGATTAATCAATAAATAATTAATATACGCAGATATATTCACTGACCCAAGGCGTAGTTGCATTATCAGCATTACCTGCATACATAATAGAGGGCATGTGTATTTGTGTGTGTATATCTACACGTTCATTATCGTTATATACCACTACATATACCCGTTGTTATAAAAAGAGCTACAGAATGGATGATGGCATTACCGTTATAATTAAGCTATCTACCTACTGCTTTTGCCATGCATTTATGGTTACCAATTTGTTACAATCCGTACATTCTGCTTTATACATTCTACAAGCGTACAGAATGAGTTATCTGGTACCTACTACTGCAAGTTATTACGTCTTTGTTATGCACAGAATATTTATTTGTAAATGGTTTTGGTTGTGACTTCATTTTTGCCCGCATTCTTCACCTGCACGAAAAGAAAATTTTTTAAAAACATGAATAATGCAGTAGATAGCCATAATGTGTAGGTACAGCATATTAATTTTGCTAAGCCACCGTACACCGTGAATAAACTAAACCTTCGCTTATAGAAACGAATGTCCTTTGGCCTAAAAAATCGATTTTTCGCCACAATTTCAGGGGTTTGGGCTAAGAATTGATATATCAATGAAGCAGTTTATCCTTTTTTTTCCATATATCAATGTCATGGCTTCACTTATTAAGTTGGTCCTTAAATGTCTACTCCCAATCTAGTTTCAAAATAAAGACGTGTGATCCACATGGTCAAAGTAATAAAGAAAACATTGTCAAAAATGAACTGAATCTATGAGATAATCTTCGCATTTCTCTAAAACTAAAGCATCCACATTCCCAACTATTTGTGAACAGTAATCTAAACCAATCCTACGTCTGTTCCTGCTTCTAGTATGTTTCTTACTACCCCTTAACTTTTTCTGAGAAGGTATGATCTTGTCTCTTATTTTCATTATTGAATCCCACAGCATCGTTTGCATTGTTCTACTCCTACTCTTTCTAATGATTTTGAACCTTTTCAGTCTGCCTATAACTCCACATTTTTTTTATGCCACACTTAACATCCTCGTTTCTCACCCTTACAAAGTCATTCTTCAAATACACCTACAACGTTAAAGAAATTATCCAAATCATCCGTTCACGAGCATAGATAACAAAGCAGCTTCGCCAAGAGCTTATTACTTAGCGGTCCTGACTCAAGTTTTTTTGTTGTTTCCTTGAATCACGTAGGCAAATGCTGGGGCAGTAGATAATATTGAACTCTTTTCTGTCTTCATTTCGTTCATCTTATTGTATTTCATCCCAACCACCCTCCAACCATCCTCACGATTCCTAAAGGGAGATTGAAGAGAGTCTTCTTAATTTTGAACATAGAAGGGATTTATTTTTGTCAAAGACGTTAAATTAATAAATTGTCTGTGATTTTGCATTGCATATAATCTTAGGATAAATAAATTCTATTAGATAAGGTAGCAATGGGCCTTCGCTTCTGATATCGTGGACCTCCTAGAGGATCCACAAACCCTACGTTAATAAACCCTGATATACATATATATAATTTACTACGGCTCCTAGACTAGCTAGGAACGCCTGTAGATTTTTTTAAAAATCATACTTATGGGCATCAAAAATTTTTTCTAAGAAAGCTGCTAATATGAAAGGAATATCAGTGATTCTTATCACACAACTTTTAATTATTTTCTTATCTCTTTTGCTAATGCATTGATTAGAGCGTGTGAATGCGTTTTGTTGAACAACTCATCGACAGTTTCATTCGCAAAGTTGTTTAGCATTTTTGCTGTCTTTTGATATTGTGTTTCTTCATGTTTATAGTAGATAAATTTGTCAATACAATTATTGTATACTTACTAGCGATTATTAATATGTGCAGATACGGTACTGTCGTTATTATTAACATTTTTACTGTTTATATAAATCCATAATTGACCTTAGATAGACAGGGGTCCTGCCGAATAAAAACAACTTTCTAATTACTGCGTAATCTATTATCTCATTTAAGCAAGACGTCTCATATTTGCGATTCATTTACAAATTAGTGTTGTTACCAGTTTATTAAAGTGAAGTCGTTTAGTGATCATAAGTTTTTCTTTTTATGGCTTTAATTTATTCGGTCGGGTCGTATTCGATTATTTGTTGAAAAAAAAAATGCGGAAATTGCTTTCGAGGAAGTTAATAGAGTAGCTCTCGCTGCGCGTCTGAACAATTAGCAGGTTGTTTATGAGGCTTTCCGCTAAATCCCCTAAAATGCAGAAAAAATCTGATCAAGATAATTTCGAAGCAAATCGCTAGATGTCGTACGCCAGTGCATCAAACGGCCTTTAATATTTTACGCGGCGGGTTTTTCCGAAATGGCGTACATATTTTAGGTTTATATGGATCTGCGTTATATACAGTCGGTTTTATCGTGTAAAAATAGGGAAATTCCAGTTAATTAAGTACAGAAGGCTGGGATTTTCCTACGGATAATAAATTTTCAGGCGCTAGATCAATAAAAAATGACCACACGGGTGCGCAGCCATGCTACGAACAGAGCCACTGAGAATATGCGGCACTTTCACCTAGATTTAGTAATCGACGTTCGGTGTGTGCATTTCGCGTGCCGTAGTTAACACAAAAAAGACAACAAAACTACGTGAAAACAAAATTATATAATACAATCGAAAAGTGACCGAGTGAAACTCGAACTTCACAGTCGGTTAATGCTGCATGTTCAACTGCTGCGCGAATATTAAAACAAATGTGCATTGTTCAGTTGTATCGTGAGGTTAGTTAAACGGAGGAATTTGTCTTGATTTAACACAAGATGCAGAGTGCTGTTGACGATATTCTTAACTACAAAGCGGACGATGATTATTATACAATCCTTGGCTGCGATGAGAATTCCACGGTGGAACAAATAAATGTCGAGTACAAGGTACGCGCGCTTCAACTCCATCCAGACAAGAATAAGGGGGACAAAGAAGCGGAAATTAAATTCCAAAAGCTGCAGGAAGCGAAAGATGTTTTGTGCGATCCCGAAAAGCGCGCTAATTACGACAAATGGAAGAACAGCGGCATCGCCATCAGCTACAGGCAGTGGCTGGGAATGAAGGAGCACGTGCACCAGTCGATGCATTGGACCACACCGAAAACTAAGGACCGTATGCTAACGGGGTCCGGAGGATCGTCTGGCCCGTCGAGCTTGGGAGCGACGTCGAGTCCAGTCCACCGCCGGGCCTCAGAAGGAGGCGCCAACTTGCATTTTGGAGGGAAGAGCAACTCTCCGTGGTCAAGCGAAGCTCCGAACGAGATCGTCAGCAAGTTTAGAAATTACGAGATTTAAACTAAATATTTTTGATGTCGTTTACTCTTTGCCGTGACTGCAAATAACTTCACATGACCTTGGAAAAACCTGTTTGATGTAAGACTTCCACGTAGAGTTTGTAACCGTTGGTTTCTCAAAAGTCTTCGTAATTTTGGGATTATCCCCCTGGCTCCTTTATTAAAAACCTTTTCGTCAGCATCTGTCTACTACCACTTGTTCCAAAATTAAGTTTCGTCCGACAACTTAATGAGATTACACGGGAAACGCTTCTATATGCTTCTCTAAATCAAAATTTTAACCAAAATTGTACATTATAAATTTCAACGGACAATCACCAAAATAATGAAATAGTAAATTATTGAAGAATGCACATTTTTACCTCTATTTTTATAATGTGCTTTCAATTTTGACACACAGACCATAACGACATATAAGTCGAAATATGTTTTATAAGATTTAAACAAAATTTAAACAATAATTTGTTATTATATTAAGTAATTGTTATTATTTTGTTTAGGACATTTAAGTTAAACCTTCAACAACTTCTTGTCGTGTTTCGTAGACCACAAAAGTCACATACACAGTAATTATTGGAAAGCACATACTTCTAAAGTATCTAGGTATATACGTGTATATATATGTCAATAAACACATACGTGTGTGTGTTTCTTTTATATTGGCGTATAGAATCAATTTTTTGTTGTGATCGAATTTTTGCGACTAATTCGGTTTCCATGAAATGGTTACATAAAATCAATTCACTTTTCGCGTACTGTGAATAAAGGAAAAGAATTAATTAACAAGGCCAATCTATCGAGCTTACGATTCATATTGTAATTAATTTATTATGAAATCATTGCCTGGCTAGATATAACATATCTGTATATCCTTATGACTACCATAGGTACAATTTTAGTTCGTGAAAAAAATCAGAAACGATCAGTAAGTGCAAAATTATAATAGTGTGTGCAAAAAATATTTCAGATGATTACTTTTTATATTTATTTTGGTATTACTAAAGGATTATGAAAAAGAACAGATTTAAATAAAGTATTATAAACTTCAGTTTCATGTGAATTATGAATAATGGGCTTTATTTAGAATTATGAAAAGGAACAAAGATTACATCCGGAACCAATATAAAACATTGCACAATAATATATTATTTTTCTTGCGTTTATGGGTTTTGATGGTTTTTCACTTATTGATCGGAAAATTTAAGACAGGGACGTATGTATGCAACTACACGCAAATCTGTGTTATTTTATATTTTTACACAATTTTTTACAAACCGTATTCTTATATATGTCTATATACACACAACTTTTACAAGTTTGCTAATTTTTATATGAAATAATATGTATTTTGGATTGTCATGGATGACAATGGTAACGTCATAAACAATACCTAAATAAGGTAATGCATTACATTGGTATTTTCATTACAGGAAGATAATTGATAAGTGGTAGTTCAATTATGTCAAAATATTACGATAATCATGCCATTGTAATATCGTTTTCTTTAACGGTTTTCAAATGGGTTTGCCGAATTGTATAAAAATATTTTTTGGTATTTGTTGTTAATTAGTTTATATACGGTACATTCTTGTATAATTTATTAAATATTTATTGTATAAAAATTGTAACTTTATGGCTGTGTGATAATAGAGAAGGGTGAGAAA
>NW_020438919.1:695777-710963 GCF_000699045.2 Agrilus planipennis | reverse complement strand
ATATCCCTCCCCTTCGATGTTAATTGTACATCAACTGAATGATATTAAAACATGTCTGTGTAATAACAATCATAAATAAATTTGATGTGGAAAATACGAGTTTGTGTTATTTGCGAATAGGTAATGCGACTTCGTTTCCGTAGTTTACTAAAAATTTGATACTTTATATTATATATTCATTAAATAAGTTCATGAGCTTTAGATAACAATTTAATAGATGTTTTTAAAGCTATTAGATAGGTTTGGTGTCCAAATGCGCATTATGGTGAAGAACTCCCTTTGATTTTCCTGTATACAAAAATTATGCCTAAACGTAATTATTTCATCATGGTAAAGTAGGGTAAATCCTCATCAAATGAGCTTTAAATTCTATAAGCCCAAAATCCTTTAAATGATTTAGCCTTTGAAGACCCAATTGCATTTGAAAATCAAGGTTTTGACAATGAAAGCTCTCATAAATTACGCTTTACAAGTCGATTTTATTTATTTTTACCCAATTTAAATAAATTGTGATAAACGTCTTGTATCTATTATAAAGTACCTAATCAATACGTCTGTAAGGAAAGGAAATATTTTTTGAAATCCCTGAAAGAATTATATTCCAAGACACCATATGCTGTAATCTTTCCATCTGAGGAACGCATTGTATCATCATTAAAAAGTCTTTAGTGCGAAAACTGGTTAGAGACGCAATTTCACTTCTATCTTGAGGCAATCTTGGCATTTGTCGAAAACTACAGCAACCTTTTCTAACCAAACTGCGGACAGTAATCCAATATCTGCCCCGCTTAACTCCTTTTTCTGCTTATAATGTCTCTGACTAGTCCCTTATGCTTGAAAAGGGTTTTACTAATCTATCTCGCATATTTCTACGTATTTGGATTTTATTTCATCAGAGTTACGAAAATTTCGTCGACAGAGGACTATGGAAGTTACTAAAAAATAGGCGAGTTAGGTTGATAGGAGACGTGAAGGTCCAGTCAGAGACATATTAGAATCAGAAACAGGAGTTAAAAGGTGTAGAGGTAGACCTAGATTAGATTACTGTTCGCAAATAGTTAAGGATGTGGGATGTTCTAGTTTTAATAAATGCGAAGAGAAGCTCAGTCTTAAAATTGACGACCATATAATGATCTAATTAAAAAATAATGAAAGAGTAGGTACACAAAATTAGGTAATTTGTTAAACGAACGATTTAAACGTGATAATTATCCACTCTTACATACTATATTTTAATTTAGAATCTGTTGTGACTACCCTTAACGTTATCAATTTAAAAAATTCTGTATTAATTAGTTGTTTGTTGAAAGGTTTCACATTTGAAGAAACCAGTAATGTTTAACAACAATTTTATTTTAAATTTAAATGAAATTTTAATTTCACTCCGAATTAACAGGTTTGTTTTAAAGGAAAAAAAGGTTTCTTAAGTCCGTTTCAGCGAATTTAGCAATGTGAACCGTATTTTGAAAATGTTGATTTAATTTTCTGTTCTGTACGTGTTTACTTTGATAGATAATATTTTTACGAAAATAAAAATTTCCATTTTCATCATCAGGGCAGCTTGGAGTATGAAGTTTTCAAAAGCTTTCATTTCAGCTAAAACTCATTTTAATTGAATTGAAGAACCTGTACGTTTTAGCAAGTCAACCCCTCATGTTTGAAATACTATACGGGTCCCTTATACGCTTATACTACTATAGCGAGCTTTGTAATTAGAGCACTGAAATTAATACAAGTTAAACAACAATGTCATCCCCTAATGTTTCTTGTTCATCTCCGTGGAAGAGGTGTTCTTGTATAATATTTAATCGAAAACATAAATGTTTATTATTTTTAAGCAAAATATGATCCCTTAAATGAGTTTTATTCCAAACAGGTTAATAAATGGCTTATGTTGTCATCATATTGCTGTATCGCAGTTGATTATCCCTACGTATATTATAGATTAGTTTAGCACATAGAACAGTGTTGAATGTGTGGAAATTAGGAAATTTTGGATTATTCGGTGCAGATATATAGTAGATAATATATTATACCAAGCGGCAATTTTTTTCTCTGATTTTCTAAGATTACATAGACTAATGCTGAAATAGTAATAGTCCACAGATAATCTTTCATTTCTCTTCATTTCATTCCTATCTGTCTCTTCCCAACTTCCATCTATCATTCTTGTCAAGCAAGTTCTTTCACATCACAAAATCGCAAAACAAATCACAGGGGAATTTAGTGTCTTTTTAGTGATAATTTAGTGTGCTAAATAAAATTTTAGTGTTCTATTTCTTATATGAAATTTACTGAAGGCTGACGTAGTACATCCGTGACAAAATGTCTTAGTAAACGAATTTGTTTCTAAAAAAAAAAGTACGCTATAGTTGTATGCTTTTTAAATGCTTATGGAAAAATTATTACTAATATGCATAATTATATCGGATATGTTGCAAAATTATGGAGTCTTTCCTTGAACATCCATCTGTCAAATCTACACAGAAAATGCTTAAAATAAATCAATAATTTAAAAAATATGCTATAGTATTAAAATTTCTTGTCATTGTAAATAAAATTATGATAAGTAATCACTGTAATTTTCTGGTTGTCACCAAATTGTTTTTCAATGTATAGTATAGAGGTCTAAAATGGATAGAATATTTTTTTTTGGTATAGGAATGGGACGAAAATTACAGGACATTAATGATATTTTTGTTTGTAATGGCAATCTTCTCATGAGATTTTGTAATGTGGGTGTGCCAGCTTCACAGTCATCCACCTATCTGTTTCCACAGTTCCTTAAGGAAGGCTGAAAAAGGGAGTCTTCCGCACTTTCTACTAGTAGTCTAGTAAACTAGAGCCTTATTACAGCACTGCAGTCTTAAATATAACAGAGGAAGTTAAAATTTACAAAAAAAAACAATATCAGGATTATTGGATGCAGTCCGAGAGATAGAACGGTAGAACTATTTTGATAGACATCCATTCCATTTTTAAAATATGTTTTCAAAAATATGAGAGCATTTTATTGCCCATCTGAGGAACGGTTTCTCATTTCTGATATAACGTTTCAACTTTTTTTGCTTTTTACAAGACTTCTCATAGTTTTCGAGTTTTGTTTTTATTCTCGTATTTTTGAGATTTCTCGGGTTCTCCACCCTTCTCTTCTTCGTCTCGAGTAAGCTTAAATTCTGTGGACTTCTTGCTTCAACGTACAGAAACCGTATCGCCCATCACCCATCAGCATTACTAGCTGGCGGGAATTGAACACTTAGAAGTGTCTTTTTAGCTTGCTTACGAATTCACGCAAATAGTGGAGAGCGTTTTGTAAATTTTGTAGAAAAACTAAACTGTAGTCTGACATTTGTATTTCTGGAAAAATTGAAGTCAAAAGTACTCTTGGGCGTTACCCAGTTTTTATTATTCTCTTTGATATGTGTGATTAATTTGTTTATGCCGAAAAAATTCGAAAAGAAAAGAGGTTTTGTTAATTTCTACCATATTCATAAAGATTTTTTTGGACTAATCTAAGCGACATCCTAATTAATGTACACATGAAACGAATGCAAATTTTTTGATGATATTCTGGTTTTTTCCTCGTTTGTCTACCATAAACTCGCTTCAACAGTAATTTGATTATCAGACTGTGAAGGCTCATTTTAAAAAGGTCCAACTATTTTTATCCGATTGGAGCTTTTGAAAGCGAAATCTCGTGCGTTTGTGTAGGAAGAGATATTACTCCCTTTCAATGAAATCTAATTTATTCTCTTCACAATTTGACAAATTGGAAATCGACGTAGGTACCCCAAACTTTTAATAATAACCCATGACTGTGATTGCGCTAACTAATGTTTTATTCAGAATTGGTTCGAGAGTCGAATTCCACCGAATTCTCTATAAATTTACCGACGTTTCCTTTTCCTTAGAATTGTTCGTTTCTCCGAACACGCAAACTGGCGTCATTACGATTTGACTTTGAGCTCTTGTCTTACTCCTCAACTGATTGAAATTTATGGCGTTTGATGGCAATCCGTGCGTGTAATTAGTTTTTAATAATTTATAGGTACGCCTACCTTTAATAGGGTATTTCCGTCAATTTAGGGTGGCAATTATAATAATAATTGGAACGTCATCCCTTCTGGGTGTTTTGGATTAAGGAGCGATTAATTTAATTTTATCTGATGGCACCGTAACCTGATAAACGCCAATAGTAAATAAACGACATGAAAAGCAATTTAATACTCTAATGAATTTCTTGAAATATGTATCACTTTTATTAAAACATTTATCATTTTAACATTGCAATTTAAATTTTCCGATCTTTCTTCCTAAAAGACTGTAAATAATATATTGTTCATTCTCTTTCTTTTCTCGAAAACAAAACAAAATTATCCTACCAATTCAGCATCCACAAAAATCAAAATTTTAACACCCAATATAAAAATAAGCAAGCTTTTATTATAACAAAAAGGATAATTCTTAAAATCGACATAAAAACACAAATTGCTCTTTTCTTTTTACTCCAAAAAACAAACTTAAGCATAGTTTTAATCCTCTCTATTCACCAAAACTTTTGTTTTACTAAGTATCTCTTTTAAAACGATCATCCTATCTCCACCGTCACTTATTAATTTCTCTAGATCTATCCTAGCAATGAGCAAAGCAATACTTAGGCTGTCCCAGTATTGGTATTGGTCTTACTTATTCGGTCTTGGTCTTGCTCAAATACTTCTAGTTTTATTCTTGGTCTTGATGATATAGTCTCACTCTTGGCCTTGGTCTTGCATTTTCGTCCAGTTTTACTCATCTCTAATTCATCCAAATTTTGACTTTCATCACATTCTCCCAAATCATGCATCAATGCTCGCTCCATCACCCCTTTCACATATTCTACACACCCTTTCTTCATTCTTGATCCAATACTTACATCTTCTACTTTCATTTCCTTATCTTCCCCTTTTCACCTTCAAATACCCAGTACATAGTCCCTCCGCCAATGCTTCCATGGAAGAGCCTTTATATATTTCACGTATTTCTCACCATCTCTCCGACACCCCCACACTTATCCTGCCCCATCCATACAGATTTTCCTGATTAAGCATAAATTGCCTTTGTCATATCAATTTTTTGGTCCCGATATTTAATATTCTCCTTCTCCTTACTTCCATTATTACATCACCTTCCTTTAAATTTTATAAATTCCATGGCCATCGCCATCCCTTTTCTGCTTTCCTCTAGCGTGTTCGTATATACCATACATTTTATTTCCCTTCTAACAATATAATCCTGCACACCTCTGTATAAATTCAAAACCCACTTTATATATTTATGAAAAACACTTACTGTCAGTTACTTTTTTCAACCCTCATATTTCTACGCCATAAAAAGCCAAATTTGTATTTATCGCATCGGTGGTGGTGGGTAGAAGTAGACCTAAATTTGATTACTGTTCGCAAATAGGGGTACAGGATGCCCTAGTTTTCGAGAAATTCTGTGATTGGAGCAGATAGGAGGAAGTGCACTCGCATGGCCAATCAATTTTTAGGCTAAATATCTTCATGATGATAATGATGATGAAGAAGAATCATTTTAGTTATTCTTGCTATTTTATTATTTCATTGAACTTCTCGACCCGAAGGATCCAGCCATAGTGATATGTCATTTGCTGTGATAGCCTAGGGCCTAGACAATCCTATCATATATAAATATAGGCATCAAATACATATAAGTAGTTTCCATTTCTTTACCACTTTGAATTTTTAATTATGGAAATAGCCAAGGTTATAATTGTAATAGTTAATGACTATAAAAACGTAACTATTCGCCGAAACGTTTTTCTTTGTTAAAATTATGTTTTTATTTTATTACAGATTTAAGTAGGTAGAGATTATTCGATAATTTTTAATCATATTCAATTGTGTTTGGTTGTAACTGCATATTCTTTTCATCTTATTTTACATTATCGTGCATATTACAATTTGAATCACCTTTTGGAGTTTATAATACAATAGCAAAATATTCAAGTTTATCCGACTCTCATCGTTAAAATCACATTAGGGCCGTATTTTCCACTTATAACATTTAATTCATTTAAGAACTGAGTTCATTGTATGATATTTACCTGAAATGTAGCTGTTTGTTGCCGAGTTTCGCATACTACTTTCCAATTCTATCTCTTTCTATCTTAAATTGTTCTTCTCTGTCTTGATTATTTAAATACACATTCGAAATTTTTTAAATAAAATTAATTATATTACATCAGTAAGGACGGTTCTCTTGATCAAATACATTTCAAATTTAAATTTAGTTTTTAAGTTGGAATAGTTAGTTGTACATATTTTTAATTGTGAATAGTAAGTCCCGATCCTCGAAATAGTAAAAAAAGGTGTACAATTTATTAAATAAAAATCATCAACTGGCTGTATAATATTAAGTTGGCGTACAGAAGAAGCTAGGATAAGTTATACACCGACTGTCCTGCTTCAACAATAACAAAATAATTTGTTTCGATTGATGAGGATAGTAAATACTACAAATGGCGCAGTAAACGCCCTCTGTAGCACGATGCTACATTTTAGGATTACGTATGCTCCAACAAGGTCCACTTGTGTGGATATCTACTTGCTGAAAACGAATCCTGGCTGCGACGCGCTGATGAGATCCAAGAAGATCGAAATCATGATCCGCGTCTGGCAGTTTCGACAGAATACAGGCCACTTTGAATTATTTTATTCGATTAAGCTAACGTGCCTATCACGTTGAGGTTGGCTACGCCGGGATTCTTTTTCAGCAAGTAGATATCCACACAAGTAGATCTTGTTGGAACATACGTAATCCTAAAATGTAGCATCGTGCTGTAGATGGCGTTTACCGCGCCATTTGTAGTATTTTCTAAAACGCACTGTTAAGACAGCGGGTAAAAGTTCGTCTGTGTTCTGCCTGCGACGCGCTGATGAGATCCAAAAAGATCGCGATCCGCGTCTGGCAGTTTCGACAGAATACAGACCACTTCGAATTATTTTATTCGATGAGGATAGTATCTATGAATGATACATTATGAGAGAAAATTCTTTTGTAATCGTTAGTCCATACATGTCTGCTTTTTAAGTATCATTAATGTTCTAATTGAACAGGAAACCAGGTTTAATTCAGGTTCGTACAGTTAGTTATTCGTCCCGGGGCCAGTAAACTCTAGTTCCGCTAATAGTAATGATTACCGATGTTTGAAATACAACACCTTGGATGACACTTTGTTTTTCTACGTTTCGGTAAATATTTAAAGACAAACGCGCGACCAAATGGAAAGATTCACACTTTATATTGTATATGCATGTACACATATACAAACGTATTTTCCTTCTGTTATTCTTTCTTGCCTTTTTGTTAGAACTGGTGCCATCAGTATCGGATAAACATCTGCCGAGACTCTTTATTACGCAAATGAAAATGAGAAATAGCCGGCCGTAATGTACACAAGTGAGGACTTGTACTCCTTGCAGTTTCAGCGTTTTTGTTTGCGATTTATCAAAAACGTGTGTGCGGACGTAGAAAGAGGCCTCTTTGTACTAAATTTGTATGAATGAACTTGTTATTTGAATTTTGTATTTAAATTCTCTGTTTGGAATCCGTTATGAACTCTGGCATTTGCCTACAGAAATAACAATCGAATAAAAGTGAAACGTAGAAAAGTAGATCTCAGGTGTGTGAGAGGGAAAACGAAGTTTCGACACGCTGATTATTAAATTAACAAATGCTTTATTTGAACAAAAGAAGCACGATTTTAAGGTTTTCAAGAAATACAAGCCTATTTCAAAATCTTGAGAAGCATTTTATGTTGATTTTATTTAAATATCGAGTTGTTCGGAAAGTCATTTCGTTTTTTCCCGACAGAGGATTTAATTGTATTCTTTTGCACCCAACTTCACATTTAAGCCGTATAATTTTTATATGCTTTGAGAGCTCATATAGCAAGGCTTGTGTGTGAAAAATTCCAATTAATTCTACGCAGTAGTTTTTGGTTGGTGCCCTTTTAAATATGGAGAGCGATAAGCAGCATTTTCGACATATCTTACTGTTTTACTACAGAAAGGGTAAAAATGCTGTTCAAGCCAGAAAGAAATTGACTGATGTGTATGGAGAAGGTGTGTTGACAGTACGCCAGTGCCAGAACTGGTTCGCTAAATTTCGATCCGGCAATTTTGATGTCGAAGATGCACCACGTTCGGGAAGGCCGGTTGAAGCTGATAAAGACGCGATAAAGGCATTAGTTGATGTGAACCGGCGAATAACAACACGTGAGATCGGATTGAGGTTAAATTTATCAAATTCAACAGTTTATGACCACTTGAAAGGCCTGGGATTATCCTCGAAGCTCGATGTATGGGTTCCCCATGTTCTCACAGAGAGAAATCTGTGTCGCCGCATTGACGTCTGCGATTCGCTTCTCAAACGTCACGAAAATGATCCGTTTTTGAAGCGCATCATCACTGGGGACGAAAAATGGGTTGTATACAACAACGTCAAACGCAAGAGGTCATGGAGCAAAAAAGATGAACCGGCTCAAACCATTTCCAAAGCCGATATTCACCAAAAAAAGGTGATGCTGTCTGTTTGGTGGGATTTTAAAGGAATCGTTTTTTTTGAGCTTTTACCGGATAACACAACGATTAATTCGGAAGTCTACTGTCATCAGCTGGACAAACTGAATGATGCACTTCAACAGAAAAGGTCAGAACTAATCAACAGGAAAGGTGTAGTGTTTCACCAAGACAACGCGAGACCTCACACAAGTTTGGTCACTCGCCAAAAGCTTTTACAGCTTGAATGGGATACAATGCTACACCCACCATATTCTCCAGACCTGGCACCATCGGATTATTATTTGTTCCGGTCACTCCAAAACTTTTTAGACGGTAAAACCTTCACCTCAAATGAGGAGGTCAAAAACCTCCTCGATCAGTTTTTTGCCAGCAAAGACCAAAAATTTTATGAGCGTGGAATTATGTTACTACCAGAAAGATGGCAAAAGGTGTTGGACCAGAACGGTCAATATATAATTTAATAAAGTATTTGTTTATTATACGAAAACTGTCTTATCATTTCCACAAAAAAAAACCAAATGACTTTCCGAACAACCCTATAGAAGAAATTGTTCATGTACATATTTCAAAGACTTGAAATTTTGATTTGTACGAAACGTATGGTGTAAATTTTCCTCGTACTTGCTTATTAACGTAGAATCCTCAATTTGCATAGGTAACCTCACTTAAATATATTTGAAAGCCTTGGGCCTATCTGACATACATACATAAATCACATATCGCGCTGTGTATTGTGGCTTCTGGTTATTTTACATTACATTTTAAAAGAGTGTATATATAATTGGTGTAAAAACCAGAATGTCAAAACAGTACTTACCAGAATGCAACATAAAAGTAATGGTAACATAGGATAATTTTTTTAATTAAAAGTTTCCTCTTATTGCATTTTGGTTATAAATAATATCGTTCACATAAAACCTTTTATTACCGTGTACAGATTATTATTTATTTACCATTAGGAATATATTTTTATTTCCTTGTGAAAAAAGTATAAAAATTTGAGATGTTCACCATTTTCTTCAAACTTATTTTTAGTTTAAAGTATTTATATGCTACATATACATTCTAAAGTTGTTAATAACAAATTACAGTAGCAAAATAACATTTTATTACTTTTCTAAAAATAAGAAATGTAGAGTTTATAAATTACAAACAGTTTTAACAATAATTGTTAATTAAATGTGGGTAAAAATACAAAGTACGAACTTTTTATTACGTCACATTTTTAGTACCTATGCATTTACGATCATTTGGCTAGCTAAGCTGGAGAAATAGATCATTTTGATTTATTTGCTGTAACTGATGTGAAATAATTGTATTTCCTTTTAACTACCTGTTAAATGTGTGGGTGGGAAAATTACCAGAAAAACTGTAATTTATTAGTGGTGCTATAAACAAAGGAATTTTGTTGGCTAATGTATAACGTATTATTGTAAAAATAATGAAAAATTACTTTGTTGTTTCATGTAATTTGTCGACGTAAAGGCTAGTATAATGGACTGTCTTTGAGGGTTCTGCACTGATTCACTAATCTGAAACAAAAGATAAATTGGAAGGCCTTTTCACAATTACGTCATAATCAATGTTAGCATATGAAATTCCGGGCACTGAAAGAAATTTTCTTCGTACAGTGTTTAGGGAACGTACCGATACTACATGACATTCCCCGGGAGGTATTTTTTTTAAAATATCACCCTTAGTCGCAGGGGCGGGGGCGCTTAGGTTTTTGTCACGTAATCAATATCCTCTAGGGCTTTTTCTAGTTATATTTAAAACATTCTGTTTGCAAAAATTTATTTAAAACTATGTTTTTGAATTACTACTTGAAAACTAGAAGAGAATGGGGTCTTGGCATATACCACGGGTGATCACCGAAGGAGGGGGGGTAAAAATGGTAAAACAATGGATACGCTCCCTTATCAATAATGTACAATTCAAAACAAGTCAACTTCTGAAAATAATAATAAATATATTAAATAATTTTTAATGTTGTAGGCATTATATATTCCTTATTGCGATGAAATTTGGAATTAATACCGTCGTTTAACAGAGAACAGAACTTGAAATTAAAATACTTTCTCGTAAAAACCGTTTTTGTAGAAAATAGACACTGATGGAATAAATAAACTAAAAGAAACTCGTCCTAATTACCACTACTTAGTGTAGTGATTAGAGCGGGTCTCTTTTTTAATTTCAACTGAAGCCGGACGAATGAACTAATTACCGCTGCTTTTACTCTGGCATGTCGCAGGGAATTTCATCTACTGTTACAAAATGTAGAAGAAAGTTTCGTTGTTTGTTTTAAAAATGCTGCACTTATGAAGCATATATCCCGGAAAAATCGTGAAAATCGTAGGTATTAAAAATGGTTAATAGAAATAATTTACTACGTCAATAAATTTCAGTTTACGATTATTCAATAGACATTGCTTTCTTGTGACTATTTTCTCATATGTTTAAAAGCAATATGCACATTAATAATAAATAATGGTTTCAATTGTACCACCAGTGGTATTGCAGTATTCCGTTACTCCAGTGTAACGTAAACGAAACCTTATTCATGCGCTGATTGTTGTTAATGTGGGAATTGTTTCTATGTCCGCTTCTGTAAGTACACGACGATTATTTTATACTTTTTATTATTCTCTAAATACATTTTTTCAGTTATTTAATCAGGACAATTTGTTTTTATTTTGCCAAATTCCTTAGTTTATGTTGGCCACAATCCGGGGGATTATCGGGGTATGTAATGTAATCGAGAAATAAGTTTTAGGACTGACAACCCTTTGATGATGACGTCAGTTTTATTTCATATTCGGTTTGGGAAGCTTGAATTAACCCTTCTAGGTATTCGTTTTCTCCGTCTTTTGAAAAATATCTTTTGTATCAATTTAAACCTAACCTAACCTAACCCAACTTGTTGAAAGTGTAAGTTCTTTAACTCACCTTAGCGAAACGAGACATGGGTCTACTGGAATCCATTTAGTTTCTAGACACATATGTGGAGTGGTTGTTGCAGAACACATTGTTGGTTTATAAATTTCTGATACTGCTGGATAAGTACTTAATGGATCCTCGAAAGTCTTTTTCCATTTTAATACTGCATTGTCGGGTACTACAAAATGAAAAAGCTTGTAAAAACAATTGTTTTTCGCTGAGTTCGTATTTGAACTCAGATCTGCCACTAACATATCACGATTTAGAAATATCTTATCCACAGAATTCAGGTGATGATGATTTAGCTTGTTTGGTTTTAAGATTAAGGTACATCACCAAAATTTTAATGTGATGCGGCTATTGGAGCCAGATTTGAATTTATGTTTGAAAAATATGTCGAATGTAATTAACCTCATCTCGTTTCTTTTATTTTAAACTTTTCATTATAATGTTCCTTTTCTTGCTTTGGAGAATTGAAAAAGATGGTGTAAATAATTTTTGTTATACGAACAACTCAAATTTGGCGTCTGAAGAATGAGTTGAAATTTGGAGACACTTCTAAGAATGTTATCTATCCGAGATTTCCTGGATTTCTATTAATGTTAGTCTGGATGGCGTTCAAGGAGCGTCCTGGCGGTTTTTACTATTATACCTTCCAGGTTTTAAAATTACTTGTGCTATCTGCCCGCTGCATCGGGTCATAGGCCTAGGTCAGGGTGCTGCTTATTCAAATAAAATTATTAAAAAATTTATAATTAAGGAATCATATGATCCATCACGTAACCGTTTGAAATATAATTGTCTGTCGGAGTCGCTCTTATATTAGTTTCAGAATAAATTCACGGCTTTTTAAGCTTCTTGCCTTATCCCGATTTGTTGATTTTACAGATGGCAACCCTGGTCTTATCGTCAGTTCCCTGATTCACACATTGACTACTATAATTATATATTGAACAATTACTTACCACACTTTATTTTCTGTATTAGATGAATAGATCCAGGCACCCAAGCTCTAATATTCTCAGCTATTTTGTCAAACTCTTCACATCGACACGTATCCATA
Source organism: Agrilus planipennis (assembly GCF_000699045.2). Taxonomy (NCBI): domain Eukaryota; kingdom Metazoa; phylum Arthropoda; class Insecta; order Coleoptera; family Buprestidae; genus Agrilus; species Agrilus planipennis. The sequence continues at coordinate 698,378 of NW_020438919.1, read as the reverse complement.
ATTAATAAAAAATAAATTGGCAAGTTTAAAATGCGGTGACATTTACTTTTAGTTAAGGTAAAAGTGTGGCATGAACTGACTTGATTGAAAGGATTCACAAGTGGAGCAAGATTCAATAGCTTTATATTATGTTCAAATTCAAAATTGTAATTGGCACTTACTAGAAATATTTATTAGGATTAAAAATCAACCGTCTATCGAATGATAAATAAAAAGGAGTTAATACTATATGAAACACTTTGAAATTCAATAGTGGTTAATATTAAATATTGGTGTGTAAATTCAAGGGTACCGGGTTCGATTCCCGGCGAGGGAAAAACAAAAATTAGAAATGAATTTTCACGGAATATTTAAAATATAAAATAATAACATAATTAACGGCAGATATTTGTCTTTGTTCATAAAAATTTAAAAAACGGTATTTTAGCTTTCATTCTGAAAACTTTAAATTGAGTTTCTAGTGTTACGCTTAGATGCACTTTCCCATCTAAGTACGTGGTAGGTATATTACTGTTCATAAAATCTGACGATGCGATGCACGCTATAATGCGATATCTAGGTAAATGCAACGCATAGTATTTCAAATAAAAGTCCTAATGCAATTTGCCAGCCGCAAAGTACTTTTACTGTCTTCGAGCACAAAATGTCAAGATGCTTACAAGCCAAATAAATAAATGTAATGTAGGAACGTTTACATAACAACGTGCTTACTTTCAAGTACCGTTAGTGCATTGCGGTTATTCTGCATTATTCTTAAATGCAGTGAATCTAAGAAGAAAGTTCTACAAATTACATTTTTTACAAGAAACAGTGAAAAATTGAAGTACCTAATTACTAAGAATTAAAATAAATAGTTGCCATTTCTTCCTCAACAATTGCATAAAGTACGAAATCAAACTACGTATTGGTGAAGGTTTTTATTTATATGAGACTAACCACCTACGTTTCGCCTCAATTGTGAGGCATCTTCAGGGTTGTTGGTCTCATATAAATAAAGTCCTTTGCCCCATATGTAGCTTGATTTCTTATTTCATAAAATAAATAGTACATGCATCACTGTTGTTGTTTTTAATGATGGATTTCCATAAAGTAATGACATTTTTGGCGTGTAGATTTACACATTTATTTGTGTAGAATCGATTTACAATACACTTTTATAAATTATACATTACCTGCAAGCGTTACTACTGCATAAGGAAACGAATAAGGCGGATGTAAAACCTGTAAGTTATTTTCTCCCTACACAATTGCTGGAAAATTAATTACAGCTATTAAATACTGCACCTAATTCCACGTTTAAGTGCCTACTTGTGTAGTCACATTGCACCCGACGTAATTTGAGGATTTTCGGGTGGTATATAATAAAGCTACGATTAAAAGTGGAAAAGATTGATGTTTTAACTGAAAAATATTAAATTTATATCAACATATGCTTGAATTATTTATAATCGAGTCCTATATATTTAAAATTGAAAGAAAAGATCGGTCCACATTAATCGAAATACATTCCATCGAAACCTGCTTAGGGACATCTTCTGTATTCATTTCTACAATAATCGCAGAAGCCCCATCTTGAAGAACAGAATGATTTTTATTCTTTGTTTGTGAGAAGATAGATATTTTCGTTTTTAGGGATTGTTTTTTCTATTCACAAAATCTGTACAGAGTTTTGAATCTCTTTTTTTAATTCATGTTTAGTTTGAATAAAAAAGCATCTATTAGGTATCCAGAGAGGAAACGCGTGTATTTATTCATTAAAATGATACGCTTCGTTTGTATATAACATGTACCTATATAGGTATTATTTACAAAAAGAGAATACCTCGTCCTTGACGTAACATCATATACTTAATAAACTTTTTATTAACAATGCAAATTTCATTATAAGAATGGGTTTTGTTCTACAGTGAATGCATTTTTTTTCAGATAAGAGAATCTTTAAATTCGTCAGTGTATCCGTGCGATGACCTCTGGTCATGGGCTTGTGGGCGATGGTTAGAAAAAAATCCTTTACCAGCCGACCGAAGCATTTGGAATCAGGAGGCAGAACTTGCCCTACAAGGTAATTACATATGATTTCCGTGATATACATATAAAGAGGTTACATAATCAATTCCCAAGCTTAGTCAGACAAGTATATGCATATAGATTCTTCATTCTTTCTGGATCTTTTTATCGTTTTTTAACCTTTTTAGTGTCCCGGTTCACTAATTATAAGTAAAAATCGGTTGTCTGTAAAGTCGGTTTACTGACGATAGTTGAACGTGACAACGTCATAAGAAAATACTGATGGAATGGTTTCATTTTTCAAAAGAAAATTTTAATTTTATTTGTTTGATAGATATTTTGTATGGATATAGAGAAGGAGGTAAATGGAAATGTATTATTGTATAGCAGCTGTCCACGCGGACGCATCGCTCACTCAAGTAGGAGAGAGACAGATGTCGAACGCTGCCGAACGCGGAGGCCGATTGTGCCTCTTTGTCGCTCGTTCCGCGCTCTCGCTTGCACTTCAAGCCTTAAATGGAACGCCTCAGAGCGAGGTAACGCCGCATGAGTCATGTTTTTTCGTGCGTGCAGCCGGCTCCATCGAATTATAAG
>NW_020438919.1:682940-695168 GCF_000699045.2 Agrilus planipennis | reverse complement strand
GTGCCTATCACGTTGAGGTTAGCTACGCCGGGATTCGTTTCAGCAAGTAGATATCCATATATTTAAATGGACCTTGTTGGAGCATACGTAATCCCAAAATGTAGCATCGTACTACAGATGGCGTTTTCCGCGCCATTTGTAGTATTTTCTAATACTAAGAATGTTTTATTCTGTATGGTTAGGTAGGTATGATTCTTACACTGATTGTGAAACTGCCAAATACTGAGGAATTTTCATTTATTGCTGCTTAGTTTGAAATTCTATTATTTGAATGTCTTTAATATGCCTGCAATATTTAGGAAATAACATTAGAATAATAAATATGGAGGGTTCTTTTTGCACCTTTGAGTACCTAATCTGACTAGTCCTATCTATATCCGATTTTCTGAACATTTTCGCAACATCAAAATTTTATTTCTTCTAGGCTACATATATTTTTCATCTTGCTCTTTTATTCTTGGAACTGGTTTTGTTTATTAAATCTTCCCTTACTTCACGAAACAATGTCTATACATTTTATATTTTGTTTTCCAGAAGCTCGAAGAGTACGAGAACTAGTGAACACTCTGCCGCTACCCCTTCACACGGGTACAGTCGAATGGAAATTGAAGTACCTCTATGAAGCTTGCCTAGACGTCGATAGCGTGAACGCAGACCAGGCGAGGCCTCTGCAAAACATCATTTCCGAACTCGGTAAGTGATTTTCATGATATTCCGTTTTGTTTCTCGTTCAAAGGTCCTGCTTGAAATCAATCGCAAATTGAAAACATCCAATGCGGTATATCATCAAAGAAACGAATTTTAATAATGATGATACCTAAAATAGAGTAGGCATTCAATTTTTTTTATATTTTACAATTTGATAAATAATTACTCGCAAACTTTATTTAAAAAAATGACATCTAGTTACTTGCCCTACAAGGTAATTACATATGATTTCCGTGATATACATATAAGGATGGCGTTCAAGGAGCGTCCTGGCGGTTTTTACTATTATACCTTCCAGGTTTTAAAATTACTTGTGCTATCTGCCCGCTGCATCGGGTCATAGGCCTAGGTCAGGGTGCTGCTTATTCAAATAAAATTATTAAAAAATTTATAATTAAGGAATCATATGATCCATCACGTAACCGTTTGAAATATAATTGTCTGTCGGAGTCGCTCTTATATTAGTTTCAGAATAAATTCACAGCTTTTTAAGCTTCTTGCCTTATCCCGATTTGTTGATTTTACAGATGGCAACCCTGGTCTTATCGTCAGTTCCCTGATTCACACATTGACTACTATAATTATATATTGAACAATTACTTACCACACTTTATTTTCTGTATTAGATGAATAGATCCAGGCACCCAAGCTCTAATATTCTCAGCTATTTTGTCAAACTCTTCACATCGACACGTATCCATAATTAATAAAAAATAAATTGGCAAGTTTAAAATGCGGTGACATTTACTTTTANCTCACGATTGAAAATGTATTCATTTAATTAATGTGTGAAATACTTATTATACTTTTTCAACAAGACTAAAAATATTTCAGCTCGCTACTAATTATCCTCTATTCTTTAGATGGAAAAATTAAATAGTAATTGAATACTTGTTTCAAGCTATTTGAGCATAGTTATTTACCTTGTGTTGCCTCCGATACTTTAATCGAGAGACACTATTTATTACACCAAAAGAGAAAGAAAATTAAGAAAACTTAATCAAATGGTTTAGTATTTGACTTCAGCAATCCATTTCATTTTCTTTTCATAAAAAAGCAATTAGTGCTTAAAAGCATAGCCTAATTAAGAAAATCGTTTGTCGTTCTTTGAATAAACAAAAAAATTGAAATTAATGTCTGTCGTTTTCCCGGGAAATTAATTTAAAATATTCACGTTCACGATAAACCTAAAACTAATTAATAAAGGAATAATTAATACAATTTTATTCGTTATCCTCGAATAAGCTGTTTTCAAATCAATTATTGAGTACCTATATTTTCAAAATAATGCTATAAAATAAAATCAACATCACGTATTGTATTAAAGCCATGTGAAATGGGTGAAGGACATTCATCAATTGTATGAATTATGTATATCATAGAGTAGGTATTGTTATCAATTCTTCCGGTGAAATACATATAATATACATGTGAATATGCGCATAATTAAAGCATTTCCTGTGTTAACAAAAACGAAAGTGACTGTTTTTAAAATGATGCTTTTAATGATCATGCAATTGAGATGTACCCAAGTACATACATTGTCCTATATGTCGCGGTTACTCATTTTTTACAGAAATATAAGTGCATAATCCACATCTGCTATTACGACTTCTATCTCATATTAGTGAAGCTATCCCATCTGTTCAAAATTCAGAATTTGTGGATATATAATGCATTTTGTCACTGTCTATTTTCTTTTATCCTATTTCATGTTGTAATATGTAAATAAAAACTTGCACGTAAATACTTAAGTTACATATAAATCTCATGTTTTATGCGCCCAAGAAATTCATTTTTTATTTTTCGGTTGAATGAGTTGGAGGTTTCGTATTCATTTTGTATTTTGAAGCACTTTCTCCTAAATATTAATTTAGATTTTGTAGTGTCTTCCTCGTCCTTATTTCTCCAAACATTTATTAACAAATTTCCGAAATTTTTATTATTGCAAGTACTGCGTGACCAAAAGTACTCAAGGTACCATATCTTTTTTAACTTAACTTTCCACCGTTTTTTCGGCCTACCTGGTGGACGCTTTTCTATATCTATATACTTATATTCTTCCTATCTAATAATTGATGTGAATCGTTCATCCTACAGGCTTCTGTTTTTAGTTTTCGACGTTCTCTCAGACTCTAGTTTCCTGAGTGTACTTATATGCCACTTAGCTAGTTCTTGTTTTTGTTCTCGAAAAATTATTGCAAATACCCAGTTTTAAAACACAAATCGTGAGAGATTTGGTCAGAATATGTCTCGCTACATTTGAAAGTAATAACTCCGTTTGATATATTCGAATTTTAACTAAATAAAATAGACATACAATTTAGACATCTTTTGAGAAGTGATTTAGTTTAATACGAAATATTATACCAAAGGTTCCGGTTTCGATTCCCGACGGGGGTGTGACAACTGCAACAATTTTTCCCTCATTAATTTGAGGTAGCGTGTAGTGTGTAAAAAAATTCAGAAATTGAATTTTCAGTATAATATTTCATATTAAATTAAATAAGATTATTTAACACAATATCGCCGAAACAATTTTATATCCATTACTACTAAGAGCTGCAATTTGTAGTACGACATTAAATGTATAATGCATTAACGCAAGTAGTGGCTATTGCTCTAATTGATGCTAGATAATCCATTATGAGTGCATCAAGATGGTTTCTATCAAGCATAGGAAATGATTGAGTGCTATTCTTAGTAGACCATGGTGTTTATATACGTATACCTAATCTCTGAGGAAACAGCCGCAACGTGTAAGGATGGTCGAATGAATGACTAAAATTATAAGGCATTCTAAATCGGTGAAATTATATTACTATCTGGCGGTTCTTCTGAATTCTCTTGAGATAGTTCAAGTGTTTTCATTTTTAAATTAATTGGAAAAGTGCTGTAATAAGGGAATAACCGTTTTAAAAAAGGATGTTTCCGTTAGTAATACATGTAACTGTGAATATAGGTTTGTTTGTTACCTTTTTACGCCTTAACCGCTCAACCGATTATCTTGAAATTTTGTACTCACATTATTAGGGATACAGAAAAGGACATAGGGTACCTTTTATCTAGAAAAAATATTGTTCACAAGAGATAGTAGAATTAGCTTCGTGTGGCGGAGGCTGATCACTGCTGACACGCATTTAGGACACAAACGTAAACGAAGCCGCGAGTAAAACCTGTCATGAAATTTTGTACACACATTGTCAGGGATGCAGAAAGGAATATAGGGTACTTTTTATCCAGAAAAAAATACTGTTCATAAGAGATAGTAGAAGTAGCTTCGTGTGGTCATCAATCACTTTTGACACTTATTTAGGGCATCAACGCGAGCTAAACCTCAGGTAAAACCTGTAATGAAATTTTGTATACACATTGTTAGGGGTACATAAAGGAATGTGGGGTGCCTTTTATCCAGGAAAGAAATACTGTACCTGAGAAATAAAATTAGTTTTAGGGAGTCGTCGCTGACATCAATGCGAGTGAAGCCGCAGTAAAACCTAATTTTGTACACACTTTGCCAGGGGTCCAGAAAAGGACTTAAGAGTCAATTTTATTCACAAAAATTATAATCCTAAAATGTAGCATTGTGCTACAGATGGCGTTTACTGCGCCATTTGTGGTATTTTCTAAAAATTATACTGTTCCCGAAGGATAGAAAGCCTATTTTTATATAGTCGTCAATGATATTTAACACATATTTCGGATATCATAATGTGCAGGTGATTGGACTGTGTTGGAAACTTTAAAGCATTTTGGTGTGTCAACTGCGTTTAAGAATAGTCGAAATAGGTGGGCGGTGGTTGGGGGTGGGAAATTTGAGACGGACGAAATGAAACAGAAATAAGTGAAAGATTATCTGTACAATATTATCACTGCCTCAGCATTCGCTATATATATTTATGTACAAAACTTTTACTTTTACACCACGGTTCATTTACAATAACATTTCGATAATTCCAACAAAATTGGTTGGCAATAGCGACAAAAGTAGGAAATGCGTGTAAATTTGTCTTGATTACTCGAACTTCGATTACTCGAATATCTTGATAACTTGAACGAAATATTTTGCGCCAACTTCGATAAGTCGAATTTTCTGGGGGAATCCCGTAATTACGGTCGATTTTAACCTATCTTTTTTAACGTATTTATGCAGGCAGTTCAGTTTCTGCTCTTGCTAAGTTCACTTGTTTGACTTACTAGTTACTACTAACAATAAGTAAAAAATACTGTGCCCATTTCATTTATTTATATATTACATTAAAGACACTTTTGCGAGTGTTAATGTCATCACACTTGTAGTATATACATATGTACATACTTACTATGTATGTAAAAATATGTTGATAGTACTGTTTCATAATTTTTGTTATTCCTTTGAATAGCATAGATATTAAGGCACTTATGTAACATTTGACCAATTTTTACTGAAATAAATACGTAAGTGTTCATTCACAAAGAAATACTAATTAAAGAAGTATTATTTGATTACTCGAAGTTTTTATGTGTCACATCGCAGTTCGATTGTATTTGATTAAATTTTACAGTTTTAATTCTAATGTTTCGAAAAAGGTTCAATTAGGAAGAGAAGAAATTGTCAAATTTTATCAATTGACCGGATGAAGTGTTCAAATTGTTGTTTTGTTATCTTAAACTAACAGGAAAAAAGTATTTATTTTTAGATTACGTTTGAAAACAGATTTACACTGACCTTGTTAAAGTTAAACATTTTCCTATTTCCCTAGTTCTCTAATAATTAAAAATAACTACTGACAGAAGAAGTTCGTGATGGAATGACTGTCTGATTGTTTATAATTATTTTAGAATACATAAAGCAAAGTCAATCAACAGTTAGTTAGTTGTATTTTCGTAGTAAGCATTTTTTTCTCTCTTTTGCTGATACCTGACTGCGTATGTACACATTGAATGTTGATTTATATATACGTAGACGCAACGAGAGATAAATAGATTCCGTTGTTATTGAAATTCTTTGTTTGAACTGAATTCAGTAGAAATTGCGTGCGTTTGTAAATTGATAATGTTTACTTTCCTTAAGCAAATTAGGTGCTATATCGAAATGAATGATTTAAAAGGTTCTTCAGGTGTATTTTTTGTATTAAAGTATTTCTTGCTATTCCACAAATGTTTGCGTTGATATTTACAAAAAGAATATTTAACGAGAGGTACAATTTCCAAGTGTTTATTTAATAGATATTGTCGCGAATAATACATATTTGGGATAAATACCTACACGTTTGCTATTTAATTGAAGTACGTATATTTTAATAAATAGATTCTTACAATATTGTTTTTTCATAAAAACAAATTAAATAAGTAGGTACATTGATTTTACTGAATATCATTTAATGTTTTTGTGTAAGTTGCATTTTTAGTGTTTCTTATTTGGAAACGCGATCTAGAAATTATTATTCTGTGATGTTTCGTCAAACAGGTAATGAATAATGCATTAAAAGATTTATAATGCAGTAACGGTACCGTAAGAATTCCAGTCTACCTATTATTTGTGTAGTTGGACCATGGTTCGGTCCATGAGCATAGGCAACTTATTTAACGGTAGTACGCGTGAGCTTTTCGAAGCTCGCATGGAGCTTTTATAGTAACAGATATTCGTGGTACTACAATGTTACATTCGCTGCAGGGAGGTACTTTTGGTTGCCTATATAAATTGGCTACCTACCAATGAAATTTTATTTAAATTTATCGCATTACGGACGATCTTGACATGTGAAAGTACTACTTTAAATAAATTTACTATTTGATCGACGATTGAAATTTTTTTTGTGACAAAAAGATCGTTTTTCATAAAATGTTCCTTCAATCGCGGATTATTTATAAATAATAATTTCAAAGAATGTGAAAGTACTATCAATACACACATCTACATATATAAAAATTAAATGGAAGTGTCTGTCCGTTATATGGAAACTTTTATAAGATCATTAATATATTTGTATTCCATTAAGATACAAAGGATCTTTGATAAATTTTTGTTTTTCTGTGTGTCTGTACGAGCTAATCTTCGAAACAGCTGAACGGATTTTAATGGCTTTTACTCATGTAAAACACAGACCAACCCTGACGCAAACTTACTGGGTAAAAATAAATAAAAATATTTAATTAAATTTAAAAAACTACAATTTATTTATAGTTAATAAATTTAAACAATTTTATTTAATATGTTCAAGCGATATTCGATGGGGTTGATTTTTTTTTTTGATTTGTTATCCATAATTTTAAATTTTACACTTTCGAAAAAGTGCAAATTATAAAACATGAAACTATCATAGCCCATTATATTTTGTACTTTACCGCATTGACATCGGAAGTTAAATTAGATGATTTACTTAAATATTTTAAGGTTCATCCTCGTAAGCTGGTCAGTCTTAAGACTGGTTGGACACGCATCTCCACTCTTTCCTATCCTGAGTTTATCTTCGCATTACCCTAAAACTTGAACATCCCACACCCTTAACTATTTGCGAGCGGTAATCTAATGAAGGTCTACCTCCAGTTTCTGCCTAATCTGTCTCTGACTAGACCTTCATGCCTAAACAGGTGTCCTACCAACCTATTTCTTATTGACTTCCATAGAGTCCTCTGTTCTCCTATTCTTTCCAATCCCTCTTCATTTCCAACCTTCTTTATCCACGGTATCCTCATCATGCGCCTATTTCCACCACATTTCGAACGCTTTTAACCTTTTCTTTTCCACCGCCCCCATCATCCATGTTTCACACCCGTACAGCGCCGCGCTGCAAATATACATCAAAACATATAATGGTTAAACAAGATCTGACTGTTACGTGTGCATTCATACATCATACAAGACTTCAATTATTGTTTTCTAATACATGTCGGATAAACATTCTCGGTTCATTTCCAAACATTTCTTTTTCGTAAATCGGTGCTGAACCTCAGCTGAATTTTAATCGGGAAAATTGATGTTGAAAAGTGTTTTTTACTTTTGTTTTTATCGGTTAGCAGTCGTTTACCGCGGTGAAAACAATGAGCCGTTAAATCCGAAATTTCCACGTGTCCTGACTACAATTCGTCAATTTCGTCGTCTTAATTGGTGAAATGCTGACGGTGATATTGTTTTTTATGTTCGATAGCGATCGAATGTTGCAAGATGCAGCAGAATTACTAAATTGAATCACGTCGTCCATTGATTGTACCGGAAGCTCGCTCACACTACATGCTCCACTTTGGACGGACAACGGCAGATAGTACCAATTTAAATAGCGGTGTGCTATGGATGATATTAAATATTGGCCCATCGACTTTCTCCCTGTCACTTTTTTTTTTTTTTGGTCATATCAGCGCCTTCTTGTCAGGAAGATTTGTTTTGGTCGGAATGGTTTCACTTTTAATGAAGTAATGTAATTGCTTAGTGCTGGTGTTGTAAGCGTGCATCTTATACGGCATTCACGCTCTCGATTATGCATCTTAGAAATCTTTTTTATTGTACTCGTTGATATACACTTTTAGAAGAGCAATGTTCATGCATAATATAAAGGTCACTGATATCTCTCTAGATTGCTGTTCAATTTTACGAAATAAACGTGAAATGTTTAATATACATATACAGTAAAAGTTCCTTGTTCGCGGGTGAAAAAATTGCAACCCAGTTCCTGTATTCGCGGCTAAAATTTCATTATTTGCGGATGTAATCGGTAAACAGAAAAGGATTCGGTGTCATTTNTAAACGTGAAATGTTTAATATACATATACAGTAAAAGTTCCTTGTTCGCGGGTGAAAAAATTGCAACCCAGTTCCTGTATTCGCGGCTAAAATTTCATTATTTGCGGATGTAATCGGTAAACAGAAAAGGATTCGGTGTCATTTATTAAGGGAATTGACCGCAATAGACCGCTCGCGCCTAGCGTGAATTTTTCCTAAAACATGAATTTCTATTCTAAACATTGTGATTTAACGCTGCGAGATAAATATGTGATATTTTGTATAGTAACAGATAAAGGTTCACACTAACTCGGTACGTTTTTTGGTTTTCAATAATATGGTCATTAAAAGCTTTTACAAGTGCTTAAAGTTGATGCTTCTTGTAGGACGTGTATTTTCAATAGGAATTAAAAAATTTAAAAATGGCCTTCGACATGCTTTAGAAAAAAGCTTTATCTGTCTTACTACAAAATTTCAAACCTCTGTTCCAAACATTAAACTCATGATATCTAAAACCGATAAGCATGTTTTTACTGAACGGCGCGTGTACTACTGATTCCCCTTAATGTATCGAAATCATTGGAGTATGTACAGATGGTACGTGCCGAAGCGACTTTTATGAAAAATCTAACCGAGTAGAAAAGAATTCGGTGTTATTTTTCGACGTATCAGCATCTTTTGAGTACTATTGGTTCGTGCTTAGGCGACTTGTATAAAAGATGTAACCGAGTGGACTAATTCAAAATTCAAAACAAGAAAAAATCACTAAATTTTTTAAACCTTTGTCTAAAGGGAATTATAGCGATTAATTTTAATTGCGAATTTCTCAATAAATTGATTTTATTTTGATACATATTGGTTTTATTTTGGAACCTTAGAATGTATCCCCTATGATTCCATACTAATTACCATTCCATCTCCACGGTTTCTGTATTCGCGGCATATTTATGGAACGTATACCCCGTGAATAAAGAGTTTTTACTGTATATACCTAAGTGACATCGAAAGTGAGATGAGTCGGGTAAGGGATGGGGATATAATCATGGCGCGGAAAAGTAGTATATGCACATAGCTTTAATTCGAATATCTAGATCAAGGAAAAGAGAGGAAAACCTATAAATAAAATTTTGGAAATNNNAATATCGTAGCAGGACACCCGACACCATAGGGTGCATCAACTATCTAAGTAAACACTAATTTAGAATAAGGTAATAACTGAATAGTTCGTAACACATTAAACAATGTATTTAACGATTTAATAATTATATTTGTGAGTAAACATTTCACTATTTGTAAATGCAAATAGCAAGGCGATATGTAACTGCTTCAATATCAAACGGAATTTTTAAATCTGAAGCATATGTTATTCAATGCATTTGAAGGGATTGAGTGATTTAAATGAAATCCTTGGGACCGATTGACTCTGCAATGATTACGAGAACTATTCAAACAAGATTCCGAGAATACAAATACGAATGTTTAGCTATTTACTCATTTTCAACAAAACTAGACATAGACACATACCAGTTTACATACAAGAGCGCTAAAAGCTTCCAAACGAATAAATGCGAAAATCTTGTCGACACTGTACTTTGTTTACGTTAAACGATAATTATTGTTGCTACCTCTTTTTCCTTTAATACGAAATAGTCGTTGACGTTTCAAGACTCAACAGTTGTTTTATTCGATTTCATTAATTACAGTAAAAGTTCCTTATTCACGGTTTCCTTATTCGCGGATGAAAAATTGCAACCCAGTTCGTGTATTCGCGGTTAAACACTTCATTATTAGCGGATGTAATCGGTAAACAGAAAAGGATTCGGTGTTATTTTTCAACGCATCAGCGTCTTTTGAGTACTGTTGGCTCGTGCCGAGGCGACTTTTATAAAAGATGTAACCGAGTGGACTAATTCAAAATTCAAAACAAGAAAAAATCACTAAATTTTTTAAACCCTTGCCTAAAGGTGATTATAACGGTTAATTTTAATTGCGAATTTATCAATACATTGATTTTATTTTGATACATATTGGTTTTCTTTTGGAATCTTAGAACGTATGCGTTATGATTCCATACTAATTACTATTCCATACCCACAGTTTTTGTATTCGCGGTATATTTATGGAACGTATACCCCGCGAATAAAGAGCTTTTACTGTATTATTACGATAATTCAAATAATTTTAAAATCGTCTTTTAAATAAGGTTGTGACCATTAGTACACCGGAAGTAAAAATATGCATCTGGAAATTTGCGCTTGGTGAATAATTCCATCAGTAGATTAATTTTTGATCCATTTTAAGTTTTACTTTATGAAATTACATATTATTAAAGTTCTTTAAAACACTCATTTATCTAACTGTATGGTAGTTCTTATTTTTATGTTCGGATCTCTTGTTTGGCCCCCTTGCCATTAAGAATCTAAAAGTCGTATATGTAGACAAAGTTCTGCATAAAATTTTATTGTAGAAGTGCTTAGCCAATGAGCTATTTAGATCACGATTATTCAAAGACTCAATCAAAATTCAAGATTCCAACATTCCAATGACGGATTATTAGTCTAGTTATTTAATAGCGAATAACTATTTTAAAATTTTATGTTTAAGACAAGGTTTTGTTTTTTTGTAATGGTTGTGGACCATTATGTAATTACTTTATATTCTACAGTATAATTTATATCGTTAATAAATTTTGCTCAAATATGTATGAAAACTTCGTGGAATTGCATTACGCAATTCTGAACTTTAAGGGTACGATAGAATTTTATCTTGATTTTTTCAAAAATAGTGTACAGGAAATACGAGACACTTCCTTGGAATTCCAAATTAACTCTGTAATACAAAACAAAAACTGTCCTCTGTCTTTTCTTTATTTGAAAACGTTGAATTATTTATAGTTCCCGAATATTTTTTGGAAGTAGAAAACTTACGCCTTTGTACTTAATTAATTTTGAATAAATTTTGATCATTTCTATGATAAATAACTGAGCCATTAATCTTATACCTATAGTATGGAAATATGTGTTGTGAANTTTTGCCGTTAATAGTTTTGTTAGTATAACTGATCAAACATTATATGAATGAAAGTTGCTCACGTTGACCATTGAAGGTATTAGATGCTTAAAAAAAGGGACAAAGAGACATTCCATGAATGTCTTCTAATTCTTTAATAGTTTTGTTAGTATCACCGATCAAACATTATATGAATGAAAGTTGCTCACGTTGACCATTGAAGGTATTAGAAGCTTAAAAAAAGGGACAAAGAGACATTCCATGAATGTCTTCTAATTCTTTAACTAAAGAGAGCTCAAAAATTCTAAACTTCTTGGAAATGGATAATCTAAAATATTGGATCGATTTTATTTTCCGGGTTCAATGTCATGATCTATGGAAGTTCCAAATTGATATCAGCACCTGCCAAATCACTACGTATCGTACCTTAAGAAAGGGACTACGAAATTCTATGAATTACGACAAAACAGCCCGCAAAACAATATCGAATTGATATGCGACAGCTGTGTAAAACTGAAAACTACAAGATATTGAGGTGTGCTAATAAATGCATATAATCCAAAATTCTTATAAACGATTCGAAAAACTTTACTTATTAGATGAACCTAAAGGTAAAGAAACTATGGATTCCATTTATTTCTCTTATTACAATGTGTAATAGGTAGAAACGAAATGGGGTTGCAAATATTTTGATTTAAAATGATTGATGTTGATTTTACATCAATAAAATTATTTGCAACCCTATTTTGGCTCTGACCTTTTACGCTAAGCAAGCTATTTTGGCATCAGTGTCTTTTTTCCAATTAAAATGG
>NW_020438919.1:679515-682699 GCF_000699045.2 Agrilus planipennis | reverse complement strand
TTAAGTGTCGTTTTTTTATTTTCAAACAATTTTGTTGACACATCAACATTATCTCAGAATTACTTTTTGGCAAAGTCGGTGATTATCATTATGTCTGTGGCGTGCAGATGGGATCTAATAAGATTAGAATTGCGATCTGCGTATACGACAATTCGATAAATTACTAAGTATACATACTGTTCTCGTAAAATAGTGATACAATTGATTATCCTGATGAAATATATTTTGTTCTCCAATGGAACTTTCTTTCCTATAAGAAGATTATTTACGTGTTACATAATAAAATCACTTAAATATATTGTTCAGTACGTTTAATGGTTTAATGTACCCATCTTTCACTTTCGCAGGTTTTAGATCCGAGTAATGTTTGCAAAGTTGTCACATCTTCTTCCTTTTCTTTTATAATCGGTTTATTAGACCACAGTTATTAAGCTATGTAACAAATTATTCATACTGTAACAACTTTCATTAAGCGTTGTCCTTTTTATTCCTTTTTCCATCACGTCATAGGTACTGTGAGAACGAATGCATATTACTACAAAATTATTTAATCTTTGCGTATACATATGCATGCACAAATAAAATCAAAGTGGCTTTCTATTATTTTAAATTAAATGCTTATACAAGAAAGCTCTTTCTCTTATTTACTCCATGCGCATATATGAATATAAGGAACTTGTTTGTGGTTTCTAAAATTCTGTATTAATCATAAATTAATCTCGATACTGCAAAAGCTTTTTGGAAAAATCACGTAAATGTAATACACAAATAGCATCAGATATTTAGAGGGAATCGGTCCTTTGTCAATCCTCTGAACATTTGGAAATCGTTAAGTAGATGTAGTGCTTTAGTACATAAGTAAATGGTAGGTAATTTTTAGAAACGTAAATACGGATCTAACATTTTTATTTGATAAAAAACTGAGGGTGATACATTGATATAATGCCACCTTTTCCGACAAAAGAATTTCTTTTATTTCCTTTAATTAAGTTATTAATTTAATGAAAAAGAAGTTAGAAGCGTTCGAAATGACAATTATGAGGATACCGTGGATAGAGACAGAGAAATGAAGAGGTATTAGAAAGAATAGGAGAGAGAGTACTCTTTGGAAGTCAATCAGAAATAGGCGAGATAGATTGGTAGGCAGGGATCAAGGGGTAATCAGAGACATATTTGAAGCAGAAACATGAGTTAAGAGGAATAGAGGTAGACCTAGATTAGATTACTGTTCGCAAATAGTTAAGGATACGGGATGTTTTAAGGAAATGAAAAAAAAGATTAGCTCAGGATAGAAAGGAGTGGAGGTGCGTGTCTAACCAGTCATAGAACTGACCATCTTATGACAATGATGAATTAAGTAATGTTTTTAAGTGCAAAATGTGTATTTCGAAATACTGTTTTTACCAGATCCTTACCGAAAGTATGATATTTTGTTCAGTATGTTTTTCGCCCTGCCCTCAGCTCGAGTGGCAATACCCTCTCGAAGTATGTTAAAATACTTTACCAATAATAATCAGTAAATGCGATTTTTTGCCTGGAGATTACATGTTATCTCTGAAATCAGGCAAAATCGTATACAAATTATAGCAAACGCGGAATAAGAACTCGATTTGCTACGTTTTGATTGAAACAAATGAAAGTTTATGTATAACTGAGAATTACTGTCATATTCTTACTACTGTGAGATTCCAGGGCTGCCATATGCAGCGACATTTTAATTGTGTCTAGGGGATGTTTGCCCCCCCTAGAATTAGTCTGGCTACTTATAGCTACATTAGCGACAACTTAAACTTGTCAGGAAACCCGAGCTTGATTTTATGATTTGGAATCCATCTCACTAATATATATGTAGCCCCTCTGTTTATTTTGTCTTTCCGACGTTTCGCCTGCAAATGCATTCTCACGGATTCAGGTTCAATTAGGAAATAATATCGACTGATAATTCGGCAGTTAAAGGACAAATTGTACACCATCCTTGCGACTTATCGACTGTCAATCCGATTGCTTATGACCTCTTCAGTAATAGTTATTTGTAAAGAATTATAATTTTATTATATAAATAGGTACATCTAACTCGTAAAACTCCATCAAAGTTCTTTTATGGGTAAGTAGTCGTTTACTTAATTATCGAAGATAGGGAACTCGGCTAGTACCCGGGAGGGAATTCGACATCTATATTTTAACCAAAACTACCTGCGGGAGGGAATTTGGTATCACTGACTACAATCCCCGGGCATTTTATACAGTAACTTCTATATTGTTACAACATGATTTGACAGTAACCAGGTAGATGACTTCTGTTTGAACTCTTAATACCTGCGTATGTACACTGGGTCAACTTTGGTAATCCTACGATATTATTGTGGTGTTGTAATTGAGCAGTTTTCCTGTTGAAATATTCATTAATAATATTTTGAAACATTTTTTTTTTCTGTCAGGGACACACATCTGATTCTTTTATTCAAAACAACTAATTCAGATGCTGCCCGAAAGCTTATCTTTGCAATTGTCCTGGTTAAAATACTGATCGTCGTATTAATCAGCAACAAACACTTGTTACTATTTAATAGCGTCAGTTAGAACACGTAATCGTTTTGAAGAACCTACACGCGTAAATAAATAATTAGTAGGCGTGTAAATCAAATTTACTTTCGCACCTCTCTCGATATGAGGCAAATGGGTTACTAGATTCACTTTTTACTAATAGATATGCGCGTTCAATATTTACATTTCTTCATAGTCTACTAAACTGTTTTTAATATTATGTCATAAACCCGTTATTTAACCGTTGTTGTTAAATAAAAAAGTAAATTCTGATAATCACAAACCGATACTGTACAAATTATGTACAGTAGAATCCGCTTATAATGACATCGAAGGAAAATGACCAGGGGTGCAACAAGGGGGGTAGATCCACTCGATCGGGTTGGGCACCCAGTCAATTCCAGTCGATTCAGATAATAACCCAACTTGATAGTTCGGTAAAGCTCGTAAATGAGCAGCCGAACTCGATCTTTTCAAGTATAAGAATTTTTGACGTGACAACGTCTTATAATTCGATGGAGTCGGCTGCACGCACGAAAAAACATGACTCATGCGGCGTTACCTCGCTCTGAGGCGTTCCATTTAAGGCTTGAAGTGCAAGCGAGAGCGCGGAACGAGCGACAAAGAGGCACAATCGGCC
>NW_020438919.1:619603-679136 GCF_000699045.2 Agrilus planipennis | reverse complement strand
AGTAGGGAAAAAGCGGAATACAAAGCATAGTATTAGAAAATAAACAACTTTCTATTTTGGTTAGTTATTTAGTTTAATAGAGAGAAAAACAACAAAATGTATACATTTATTAACAGATATAGAAAAGAACGATGAATTGTAATATCAATATACATAAGAACGGACAGAAAAATGACCGAAAATGTTATTATCAATCATTTGGGACACTATAGGCAGATATGATTTCTTGAGAATCAGTCATAATAAACGATATGTCATTTTAAACGGAGTCATTAGATCCAAACTTTCCTATAGAGAATTTAATATGAAAACCAAACTTAACACTGCAATTACTTCATATTAAGCGGTTGGTCAATATAGGCGAAGTCATAATAAACGAATTCCACTGTATTTAAATCTCTACTCCTGTTAACTCCTGTTTCTGTTTCTAATGTGTCTCTTAGCCCTTCACACCTGAAAAGATGTCCTACCTACCTATCTGACCTGAACTAACAATAACAGTTGATTAAGTAGTTAATATTATTTGTTAGTAACAAAGAGATAGACCCTGTATTTTATATTAGATTCACCATCATCATCATAAGATCGTTGTAGGAGTTATTTAAACATGGGGGTTTAAGAGCTCTAATTAATTAATAATAATTAAAATACAACTGTCTGTCATCGTTAAAAGCACACTAAACTTAATAATGGATATTTGCTTTTAAACGGGGTAGCTCAAATGACCCAAAAAGTACTATTTTACAGAGAATAAAGAAAAGTTTTAATTGGATTGCTTCTGTCTGATGTTTAACTTTAAGTGAAATCCCACTTGAACAAAAGTTTTTAGTTTGTAACTTGGGCCAGAGGGCAAACAAATTGTCAGAAAACTTTTAACCTGTCAGATTTTACAGGAATTATTAAGAAAGTTTTATAGCAAAGTGAAACTACCATACCATAATTTAGTTTTTTTTATCAATTGTTACGTACTCTGAACTCTCCATATAATGGAATTACCATCTCTGTTATATTTATATTTGTTTGTTTTTGTACACGAGATCTAGAAAAGGTCACTTAGGTTTGTATTGTGAATAACAATTGATTTATAACTGCGTTTTTTTTTCACTGGGAAGATAATTCAGTTTTTCACCTTCTTTACTTTGATAGATTTATGTACAATTTTAGGTTTTAATTTTAGGTATTTTACTACTACAATTTTCAGTTTATGCGTATTTAACTGATAGGTAAAAAATTCTGCAATATTGCGAACTGAAAAATGATTGCATGTTGGCACGCTTTTTTCGGTTTTGACTCGTACGGCAGCTTCCGTTGGGATGATAGAGCTTTGATTTCCACGTCATAACTATAAACCCATGATTCGTCACCAGTTATAACCCTCTGGAGCAAATTTGGGTCCTCGCGGACAGAGTTCAATAGCTGCTTAGCAATGTTAATGCTGTGCTGTTTTTGGTCGAAATTGAGCAATTTTGGTACTAATTTCGCGGCGACCCGTCTCATGCCCAAATCATTGGTAGAAAACAATTGGCAGGAGCTAATCGATATGTTCAGGTCCTCAGTAACTTCTCTAACGGTGATTCGACGAGTGGCCAATACTAGATATTTTCTTCACTTCATCAACGTTTATGTCTGTTGTTGACGTACTCGGGCGTCCGGCACCCTCTTCGTCGTTCACATCTTCTCCGCCCTCTGAAAACATTTTGTACCACCGATAAACGTTGCTTCGGTCCAAGGTAGCTTCACCATATGCCACAGTCGACATTCAGAATGCATTTGCGCACTTTATTTTGTATTTCACACAAAATTTGATACAGATTCTTTGATCCATTTTTTGGAATAGGCAAAAATTCGAAGACTAGCCAAAACACGTGCAAGCAAAGCAACTAAAAAAATTAACTGAACATTCAACATGGCCGAACTTGTCGGTATAACTGAGAGACATGAGTACCAAGAAAACGCCACAAAAAAAATCGAAAATCGAATATACATAACCCGTGGAAATTCAAAATTCGCGATACTTTTTGAACACACCTTGTATACGTATTCGTATATACGTGCAATATGGCTAAAAGTATCTGTGCTTGGTGATAATAATAAACGGAATCGAAACGTGTGTCATTAAAATGTAAATATGCATAGTAGTCAGGAAGAGAATCGTTGGTGTGGAAAGTCTCCATTTGAAATCCAATCGACTGGCAAAAATAAAAGGGTAATGAATAAGGGAAAATCAATTAACGCCTCCAGTCCAATTTGATTCGATAAGGCTTTTGCCAGACGCAACTTCAAAGCGAATATATATACGGGTCATTTGGGTTGGATCCAATTCATTCCTAATGAAATGAACATCAAATAAAAGGATGCTACGCATTTATAAAGCGAATTTCTAATAAAGGTGCATTCGGACAAATTCTCAGTGAACAAGAACGTAGAATATAGAATACCACAAATGGCGCGGTAAACGCCATCTGTAGTATAATGCTAGATTTAGTGGAATTCATTATGTTCAACAAGGTCCATTTTAATAGATGGATATCTACTTGCTGAACTGAATTCACGGCGTAGCTCACCACTACGTGGTAGGCACGTTACCAAAAATCGAACAAACAAATTCGAAGTGGTCAGTATTCTATCGAAACTGCCAGACTCGGATCGCGATCTCGATCTTTTTTGATCTCATCAGCGCGTCGCAGACAGTTTCGACAGAACACAGACTAATTTTTATCTAAAAATGGCGAATGGCGTTTACCGCGCCATTTGTGATGTTTTATAAAGCAGGTAAAAATTGGTCTGTGTTCTGTCGAAACAGTCTGCAACGCGCTGATGAGATCCAAAAAGATTGAAATCGCTATCCGCGTCTGGCAGTTTCGACAGAATACTCTGACCACTTCAAATTTGTTTGTTCGAAGAACGTAGAACATGAGCATTGATGAATAATCATCTTCCACAGTTAGAAATTCATTTTAAGACAACTCTAATAAAGATTTTTACGTAACTAAACCAGCACATTACACAAAAATCAAAATTTTCTCTAAAATATTATTAGCTGCACGTATCTTATATAAAAACCATTTTCTTCAGTTAGGTCCACAAAAAAAACAGATTCCGAAGTGGAACATATTTTTACCAATCGATCATTTGGCGAACTTGAGTATTTATTTTGGCTAATAAACAAATTCAGCAAATGGGTCTAAAACATATGTTAGAAAAATTATTTCAAGATTGTTATAGCTTCGCTTTTTTGTGAATATATAAAACGATATTGCGTATGTATGTATGTACATAATTAAATTTTAATTGGATTCAGATTTTGAATTGCGAGTAAATTTTATAGGCTTTGAAAAAAGCAGTTACGAAAAAAGGAAGTATCTGTAAAAGTTTTTGTATATTTACCTATTATTGGGATTTTTACAATTGAATATTAATAAAGCTAAGGTGTATAATACGTGTAAGTAAGCATGCTATTATAATAATCTTCTCATAGACCACCTGCTACCTGCTAATATAATAAACTTTAAACAAACAATGTAGTTTGATGACATAAGAGAGGGTCAGGTTGCAAAAATGCCGAATAATTTTGGCAATATGAAATTCATTTTTGTTAACAAAAGAATGCGTTTTGACGTTTTAAGGCAAACTACTTTTACCGTATAATCGGATAACGAATGTGTCATCTCTAAGTATTAAGATGTAGCTAAAATTATTGCTAACTGTTGTTTAGAATTTTTTTGGTTAAATACACAAAAGTAATTAAGTTGATTCTGTTTAAGGATGTTTGGGAGGTATGTCAAAATGCTACGAGACAAATAAAAATTTGGAAGAACGTTCCTCATTCTATTCTAAAACTCCTGTAAAAATGACAAATCGATTCACTAAACCGTTAAAAAGTTATTGAAATTTAAAAACATTGTAATTTTACACGTCATTTTATGGAGATTCGTTAACCGAACAGATTAAATTTATTTTTATTAACAGAAAAAAAGCTACCAGAAATTTCAAACTTTTATAATAAGTAACTTGAACTCTGGAGAATCACTTTAGCGTAAGGTTATTCAAATTCACTAAATGGTTATCGAGGAAAAAATGAAAAATTAGCTGAAAATCTCGTTTTTACTTGATTAATGATAATATTTATAATTGTATTAAATAAATGCAATTTTAAAGTTTTAATTATTATTCAAACATATTAAAAAGTTTTACGCTCATTATTAATAGAGATTGAAACTAAATATTTTTTTCTTTCGGCGTTGAAATCAAGGCATATTCACTGCCAAAAGTCAGTTAATAATTTTCCATATTATTCGTTATTTCTTATTTTATTCAAAGTTTTTGGTCAAATTCCAAATTTTCTCTCAAACCGTATACTTTTTTTTCTAGTATAGATATTATTTATTTACCTCATGATATGCTGCAAAACCTAATTAAAAACGAATTTCTAATTTTACGTACTCTCGTCTCCGGTTGTACCTCCCAAACATCCTTAAGACCTACCTAACTTCCTTAGGCATCTAATAATAAATTGAACGTGGGAATGGATGCACATACAAGTACATGGTAAAATGGTTTCAGATAACAGAGCAAACCAGCAATAAATCGAGAGTTAAATGGTTCTAATGCTATGCAATACGTGCAATAGTAAAAAGTGGCCGTGTTCATGAACTGGTTAGAAAAATTACTCCACATACGGAATAAACGTACGGGAAATTATTTCAACGACCTAATGAGACGTGGTGAATAATTCCGATGGTTCTGAACTATCGCAATTATCAAGTTACTTCGATAATGGGTACTGTTGCGTCTCGAAATGTATGACAACATATCATTTGAATGTGACGCACCCACTCCAAAGCTAGAAGCGTATTCAATTAATAATTTCAAAAAAGCAAACATAGGTAAAGCCGTAGTAAAGACAATTTCAAAAATGTGAGTTGGAAGTCGTGTTTTGGTATTCTACAGCGAAAAACGGAAATAGTAAATAATTAATTGTACCTAAACCCGCGCAAGACGAGTTTCATAGGGATGCTAACTCTATCGATGAATCATATTCAAATTTGTTCTGTACATAAAATTAAATTTCTCTTATTCTAAGTATATTGTTAGGTTTATGATATCTTTTCAAAACTATTTTCATTGTTAAGCACGTTTAGGATATTTTTGGACATCGACGGATGGTCCGACAATTATAAACAAGAATATTAGGTTTTATAAATTTCTACCCTCTGAGTCAACAACCTTATCATTAGAAAAATACATAGTCCACTCGGAGGCGTTGTACCCCCGTATCTTTGCTAACAGCAGGGACCGCCTGCCGACCCTAAACCTATAAAATTGTCGGCACTTTAAAATTTAGAGAATTCATACATCAGCCTTTGATTCACTAACATTCATTTTTACCAATATTCAATTCTTCGTTTATTTAATTACACTAGTTTATATTTCATGTATCATTCGCCTTATCGTAGTTGTACTAGTTGTACTAGTTTTTTTTTATTAAATTATTTTCAAGTGAAACATCAG
This sequence comes from Agrilus planipennis, assembly GCF_000699045.2. NCBI lineage: Eukaryota > Metazoa > Arthropoda > Insecta > Coleoptera > Buprestidae > Agrilus > Agrilus planipennis. Next base: position 673,625 of record NW_020438919.1, on the reverse strand, counting down.
TCGTTTTACTCACGTCACATCGAACTATTCTAGTGTAGTACATTCACACTAGAAGTGCAAGCCGATTAAGTTTTGCACAATTTTACAAAATTAATGAGTTGTATTATCTTAAAAGGATTTGTCTGTCACAGCAGTTTTTTGGGAAAGTATTGAACGTAGGTATATGATAGAAGAAGTCCACTTGCAATTTAAAATCTGCATTCTTGCAAAATTAAAACCATTATAAATCACAACCGCCAAAACAATTGTTAGATATCGAACGTGGCTGATGTGAATTTCAATTTAATCTAAAGTTCTAAAGGGTAAGACTACCCACAAGAAATCGTGGCTGAGTGAGGATTCCAAGTTAGCTCAACCAATGACATATGGTGATGTACCTACTAGGTCTGCTAGAGCTAGATTGTTTTAAAAATCTATGAGTATAATTTTGTGTAAAGTTGGGTAGCACTACAAGTGTAATGGATGTTTGACCTATGACCATTTGGGTGACACCCTTTGACGGTCAAGCCAGGTGTTGGTACGTAAATATATTTTGCCAATACTGGCCTAATTTTAATATAAATTTACCCTTAAAGTTTCGTGAAAAAACATTGGTCATCCGGATAGTAAAAGGTCGCGCTTCCATCATACACAAAATGCTGTAGACAAATGATATTTTCCAACTTTACACAAATTTGTACACTTACATCGATTTTCACACGTGGTGCATTATCGCGTCCATGGATTGAACCCCCTCGAGTCTTTACCAAGAGGTACCATTTCTTAAAGTGCATTACCTTTTAGAGCTAATATAAAAATTGGAAACGAAAAACTCTTCTACAATTTTCACATCCTTCTAGCACATATTCCAGACAATCTGCCTCCCTATCACATATCCTACAGTGTCTGTCCTCTTCCCTTTTCCCATATTTACATCCCCTACACTCATTCCATAGTCTAAATTTTGGTAGCACATTTGTTTCCCTCTTTCCTTCTGAATACCTCGGCACCCATCGTCTTGCCAATTTCTCCATCACCACATATCTTGATTTCTCTATTTTTCTTAGATCCTCTCTCTTTATCATTTTCTTGCGTCTGTTTTTCATCAATTCCCCTACATTAATCCCTTCCCTAAATCACTCTCACAGCTGTTTCTGTTTAAGCTCTTCAAAACCCTGTCTTTCTCTTCCTATTTCCAATATATTCTTCCTCCATATTTCCTTTCTGATATCTCCTTCATCCAGCTTCCCAATTTTAATCTACCATCTTATTATTTGTTTGTTATTTTGGTTATTACCATTTCACGCTTTAACTACTTAGGACATAGGGTACCTTTTATCCAGAAAAAAATACTGTTTCCTCGGGATGGAAAAATTACTTTCATGTGGTTAACCTATCATGAAATTTGTATACACATTTTCAGGAGTGCAAGAAAGGACAGGGTACCTTTTAAACAGAAAAAAATAGTTTTATGTGGTCGTCGTTGATCTTTGACACGCATTCAGGACATCAACGCGAGCACAACCGCGTTGTATTATAATTTTATTATATAAATAGGTACATCTAACTCGTAAAACTCCATCAAAGTTCTTTTATGAATGCTTATTATTTTTCGTCATTTTAATTATACAAATTTTCTTGATAGCATTAAGCAGACAATTTTACAACATAACGTGAAGGTTAAGTATTGTTACCTAGTGTAAATTTCGCTTTAGAGAATGTCCAAATGCAGACAATTTCAACAATTATTACAGACATCTACACCTAAGGATATTTACGTAACACACACAGGAGAGGGATAATTAAAAGACCGATTTATATTGAATTAAATTTTACTAGCTTCAGTAATTAATAATTGTAATGGTTGTGTTAAAATTATGTGTGTCAGTAGGTTTATGGGGAAAGCATTTACTAGCGTCAAATGTGAAGTAGTTGTAAAAATAATTTTCGTTTATTAAATAATAATCAAAGAGAGAATATTTTTGGTGTACATTTTTGGAAATATCTAAGGATAAATAGTGGAAAAATATGTATTCTTGAGCTCATACCTAATCATTTTCATTCTAAAAATTTCCATTTAGGCAATATCATGTTTTTCAAATCCAAGTTTGAAAACAACCTAAAAGGTTTATGAGAAAACTAAATAGAGTGAATAAATGATTTATATTGTCAGATTTGAATCTATGAAGTTCACTTCTGAAGATATTTTGACGATACATATAGTAGATATTAGACCCAAAATCAATCATATTTTAAAAGAAAGTTCTCATTTTTACAGCATGAATTTATGAATTCCGTAGTTTCAGTAGTTCAACAGTTACTGATTATAAAACAGTGCTTATAAGTATATCATGAAAACCCTTTTTTTATCCAGTATGCAAAATTAATTAAAATAAGGTCCTTAAATTCTAGGAACATGAAAACTTTGACTAAATGGGAAATGCCTTATAAATTGTACTTCAAAGGTAGAAATCTACGTCGGCGTTGTTGTATTTATAAACAGTTTATTTAACATCAAAGAATAAATAATAATATAAATAAATCGCACTGTAATTTTTGTTTTTAAATTCTTCAACAAATTAACTTATTTATATTTCTTTATCAACGTTTGTACGATTTTAGATAATTTTTATTTTCAAACAATTTTGTTGACACATCAACATTATCTCAGAATTACTTTTTGGCAAAGTCGGTGATTATCATTATGTCTGTGGCGTGCAGATGGGATCTAATAAGATTAGAATTGCGATCTGCGTATACGACAATTCGATAAATTACTAAGTATACATACTGTTCTCGTAAAATAGTGATACAATTGATTATCCTGATGAAATATATTTTGTTCTCCAATGGAACTTTCTTTCCTATAAGAAGATTATTTACGTGTTACATAATAAAATCACTTAAATATATTGTTCAGTACGTTTAATGGTTTAATGTACCCATCTTTCACTTTCGCAGGTTTTAGATCCGAGTAATGTTTGCAAAGTTGTCACATCTTCTTCCTTTTCTTTTATAATCGGTTTATTAGACCACAGTTATTAAGCTATGTAACAAATTATTCATACTGTAACAACTTTCATTAAGCGTTGTCCTTTTTATTCCTTTTTTCCATCACGTCATAGGTACTGTGAGAACGAATGCATATTACTACAAAATTATTTAATCTTTGCGTATACATATGCATGCACAAATAAAATCAAAGTGGCTTTCTATTATTTTAAATTAAATGCTTATACAAGAAAGCTCTTTCTCTTATTTACTCCATGCGCATATATGAATATAAGGAACTTGTTTGTGGTTTCTAAAATTCTGTATTAATCGTAAATTAATCTCGATACTGCAAAAGCTTTTTGGAAAAATCACGTAAATGTAATACACAAATAGCATCAGATATTTAGAGGGAATCGGTCCTTTGTCAATCCTCTGAACATTTGGAAATCGTTAAGTAGATGTAGTGCTTTAGTACATAAGTAAATGGTAGGTAATTTTTAGAAACGTAAATACGGATCTAACATTTTTATTTGATAAAAAACTGAGGGTGATACATTGATATAATGCCACCTTTTCCGACAAAAAAATTTCTTTTATTTCCTTTAATTAAGTTATTAATTTAATGAAAAAGAAGTTAGAAGCGTTCGAAATGACAATTATGAGGATACCGTGGATAGAGACAGAGAAATGAAGAGGTATTAGAAAGAATAGGAGAGAGAGTACTCTTTGGAAGTCAATCAGAAATAGGCGAGATAGATTGGTAGGCAGGGATCAAGGGGTAATCAGAGACATATTTGAAGCAGAAACATGAGTTAAGAGGAATAGAGGTAGACCTAGATTAGATTACTGTTCGCAAATAGTTAAGGATGTGGGATGTTCTAGTTTTAGGGAAATTAAAAAAAAAACATTAGCTCTGGATAGAAAGGAGTGAAGGTGCGTGTCTAACCGGTCATAGGACTGACCATCTTATGACAATGGTGAATTATGTAATGTTTTTAAGTGCAAAATGTGTATTTCGAAATACTGTTTTTACCAGATCCTTACCGAAAGTATGATATTTTGTTCAGTATGTTTTTCGCCCTGCCCTCAGCTCGAGTGGCAATACCCTCTCGAAGTATGTTAAAATACTTTACTAGTAATAATCAGTAAATGCGATTTTTTGCCTGGAGATTACATGTTATCTCTGAAATCAGGCAAAATCGTATACAAATTATAGCAAACGCGGAATAAGAACTCGATTTGCTACGTTTTGATTGAAACAAATGAAAGTTTATGTATAACTGAGAATTACTGTCATATTCTTACTACTGTGAGATTCCAGGGCTGCCATATGCAGCGACATTTTAATTGTGTCTAGGGGATGTTTGCCCCCCCTAGAATTAGTCTGGCTACTTATAGCTACATTAGCGACAACTTAAACTTGTCAGGAAACCCGAGCTTGATTTTATGATTTGGAATCCATCTCACTAATATATATGTAGCCCCTCTGTTTATTTTGTCTTTCCGACGTTTCGCCTGCAAATTCATTCTCAGGGATTCAGGTTCAATTAGGAAATAATATCGACTGATAATTCGGCAGTTAAAGGACAAATTGTACACCATCCTTGCGACTTATCGACTGTCAATCCGATTGCTTATGACCTCTTCAGTAATAGTTATTTGTAAAGAATATATACAACACTACAATAGGTAGGAAATTATGTCCAGATTGATCTTAGAGTCAATTTCTCCAAGTGACCTCTCAATTGAACTTGTTTTTTCCTCCTAAATAAAATTGTTACAATCGAAACAATTTGTACGTATTTTGATGAGCTCGGATCTGCTCTGACATCAGTCTGGCATTTATTTCCAGTTAATGCACTACCTTTTTTTTTTATTTCTTAACCCCCCTTAATGGCAACATCACAAGTGATCATTATTTTGTACACATCGAGTGATATAATTTCGACGTTCCTATATTTAATAGGTGTAATAATTTATTATTATATTCTTGGTGTTGGACTGGACTTCTAACGTAGATAAATAATATTCTGCAATCAATTTATGGTAATGCATTTACCCTTTAACTATCTGATTTTGTGTCGATATGTTTATACATATTCTTAATAGTAGTCTCGATATCTAGTACGTATCTAAAACAAGTAAGTACATTGAAAGCGTCCAAGTATCAATGATTAACAGCGGGAATTTCAATGTGAAATTGTACGTTTTATTGTGTATGTGTAATAAATATACTGCAGGTATGCCCATGTACATGTACAATTTTCTCATGCAGATAGTTAGCACATTAGAAAGAATTACTTGTACCTACACATTTGCACGTTTCATCTCCTTTTTATTTTCATAACGTTTGTCTGTTATGCAATGGCCTACTTATTTAATGTAGCCGTCATAGATGTGATAACCGAAAGTTTTTAATCCAAATGAATCTATTCTAATACGAAACAACCGACTAACGTTTTACTGTTTACCGACTTTGCTATTTAGTCGTTGTTCGTCGAATTAAGTGTCTCATTTGTTACTGTCAGGAAGATGCACTTTCACTTACTTTTTATTTTCAATTGCTGCTTCAGTAGTTGTCTCCAAAAATTGGGAATATTTTTGTGTCAAAATTAAAGAAACTTTAAAATAATTCGAAGTGGTCTGTGTTCTGTCGAAACTGCCAGACGCGGACCGCGATATCGATCTTTTCGGATCTCATCAGCGCGTCGCAAGCAGCTCCGACAGAACACAGACCAACTTTTACCTGCTGTCTTAACAGCGCGTTTCAGAAAATACTACAAACGGCACAGTGAACGCCACCTGTAGCACGATGCTACATTAAAGAAACTTTGTTTTTAAAAATTTTATTCAACAATCCGGTATTTATAAACTCTGCCTATTGTACATAATAAACAAAGCAATGTTGAATTGAATAACCATTTACAATTAGATATTCAAATAAAAGAATCGCACTATAATTTGTCTCCTTTTATAGTTTAGATGGTACGTGTCTCATTAGTGATGATGTGAAAGGCAATTTGCATTCAATGGATAGATATTAGTCGCTTGTTTTGTTATTTTTACAGCCTCTTATCTAACCTTTCCGAATTCCGAACGCATCTAAAATTTCACGCCTTGGCAGAATTTAAATTAATAATTTTGAAATAAAATTAGAATAACAACAAATAATGACGTCAATGCTTCATTTGGAGGTACAGTGTAAACTCTTTATAACGTCACTCGATTTAACGACAAACTCCTTAAAACGTCGAAATTGCTTGACTTTGGTTGGTTTACATTGTTTTCTATACAATATTACACTCTATATAGCATCACGCTCACTCTATTTAACGACAACAATGCGGCATTATAAATCATTGAGTATTAGTATACTTTCTAAGTTGCCGAAATAGATAAGAACTGCAGCTGTGTGCGTTGTTGAAGAAGACGATCCTGTCCCTCCATCAAGCATCAAAGAAGCACTTGATGCAGCGAAACTATTAAAAAGATACTTTTTATATAATCAAATTGATCCAGCAGTATCTCAAGGTATGACTAAGATACGTAACAAAATACAATTAAAATATTGGAGCAGCAAAAAACATCAAACGAAGACAACAGGCTATACACAATGTATGAATAATAATGTTCGTGTGAAAAATGTGTACTATAATAGTAAATGCACATTATTATAGAATAGTAAAATAATATCTTTTATTTCTCTCCATTTAACGACTACTCTTTATAACACCGAAAATGTTCAGTCCCTTAAGTGTCGTTATATAGAGTTTACACTGTATTTTGATTCCATTTCAATGGCCTCTTCTGGAGATGTACTACTTTATTATTTTTATGAAAGTACAAACCGGATTACCCTCGCATCGCTTAGGAAAAATTAGCTATCATTACATGCTTAAATGCAGTAACAGAAAACTCTCTTTTTAATGTTTTTTGATAAATTTTATTTGAAACATAGTAGGCATTTGTCATGCTTGGTCCAATATTGATTGCAAATTGAACAATCCTTGGGCCAAGGTTGATCCCGTCGTGATTTCCCACGTGTGATATTGATTTGTACCAATTTTCTTATAAAAATTGATTTAATGTTATGTTTAACCAATCCAGTGCAGCTAATGTAATCAAAAATCAAGATTGTTTAAAAAATTTTTAAATGCATATTTATACAGATATGATACGTTATGACAGTCTACGGTATTAAAAATTTTAGCAAAATGAGTATTATAAATAATAGAGTAATTACAATGACAACAAGAAAGATTTACAACAGAACATTAAATTGTTGCCAACTCCATGACATCTCTAGGCAAGCAACTTTTCCGAATTAATTAATAGGAAAAAAGTGTAATCCTTTCCTCTGTGCTAGAGCCTTCAGCAACTTTTTTGTTCGAGTTTCATAAATCTATATGAAAATGTCAAAGTGAAACCTACAGGATCATTAACAAAAAGTACGGGGCAGTAAATCACAACTGCAAAAAAGCAGTAATTTGAATAATATTGGAAAATGCATTTTGAAATGTAATTAGGCAGACTTGGTTTGTAAAGTCAGTGGGTAATAAATTAATGGAAAAGTAAATACATGTTATGTACCTACACAGATGGCAAAATAGAGACAATCATTTGAGTCGTGTTGGTCTCCAGGATAATATTGTATTTATTTAAGTAGGTACTATTTGAATTGAAATGATTTCAACTGTTTTATCTCACACGAATATCTTTAGGAATAAATTCAGTGAATGTACAGCTGTACTCTGTAGTACTGTATTTAAATGACTTTGGAATTTCTATTCTACTTTACCCTTGGTTTACAGTAAACTATTTCTTACTTTTTCCATTGGAAGAAAGGCGACGCATATTTAGCAGACGATTCAAGTATCATTATACAAAAGCTCATTACCCATTTCTTCGAAAACATTATGTTAAAAATTACCTTTTATCGATATCGGCTATTCATGAAATTTGACTTCGTATCACCATTTGGGCTCTATATACTTATTAATACATATTTCTCTTTTTAACAAATATTCACTGAATATACTACAACAGTTACTACGAAACGAATAATTCTAAATCCGAAAGTGTGTATATGTTAAAGGAAATGTGTGCAATTCGTCATTGTGTACAATTCCTAGAAAATATATATAATTCCTAAAATCGCCAGGAAATGTGTGAAATAAATTATATTAGATACAAATTTCCTAGGATATCTCTACATTTCCTAAATAGCAATCGGAAATGTATTACATTCAAGGTGTCAGTGGGTACGCGGGGAAGCGGGGGTATTCATTTTGTTCACAGAAAGCATTCGTTTTATACATTTCCTAGTACAAAGTCGAAATCTCATACAATTCCTAGGTAATGTATAGATTTTCCAGGATATGTGTGTATTACAAAATCCTTGAAACAATATTTTATACATTTCCTAAGTAGCCTCGAAAATTTTATACATTTTCCTCGGAATTGTATGTAATTCCTAACATCGTCCGGAAATGTGTGAAATAAATTATATTAGACACATTTCCTAGGAAATCTATACATTTTCTAAATAGCAATCGGAAATGTATTACATTCAAGATGTGAATTGGTACGCGGGGATAGCGGAGCGCGGAGAGTGTATTCATTTTATTTGCAGAAAGCATTAGTTTCATACATTTCCTAGTACAATATCGGAATTTAATGCAATTCCTAGGAAATGTATACATTTCCCAAGATATGTGTGTATTAAAAAATCATTGACACAATATTTTATAGATTTCTTAAATAGAGAATAGAAATAAAGATATTTTTTATGCAATACACCAGCACAGGATAGAAGTTTATAGTATGGTCAACATTGGTCATTAGTTTAATCTACACATACTGTATAAGTGTACCCTGAACCAATAGCATTTCCATACTACTTAATACTGCACTTTTTTAATAAAACAGTGAGTGTGTCAACTGCACATAAATATAGTGGCTAACATTATTTTTACTTTCTAAAAAAAAAACGCTCATATGACAAGTGAAATGCTTTCAAAGTTGTGTGATTTATTCAAATGGGAAATTAAAATGTGAATAAAACTGTCTTCTCACAACGTAAATTTCTCTGAAATTAATTCATATGGAATTGTTTATCTGTTCGAGCATTATTTTTAAATCTAAAGGATATCCATCTATATGTACATGTATACATATATGTAAACGCATAACATTCACATTGGATCCGTTAGATTGCTTGGTACTTACTCCTCATTTATATATAAATAATTGTATTTGCTATTGAATCACGTAGCGACATGGCCTAAAGTTTAAACCATTGCTCAGAATTTGAGAGGACACAGGTTCAATTCCTGGTGTAAGTTTGTCTATGGTTTTCTAAGGTTGCTTACTATCAGTCAAATGCTGCGGCAGTAATCTTTTACTTCGTCCATATCATCGGTCTCTTCCCCAAACACCACCCACCCATTTCCGTGAATTCTAAAAAGCAAGCTGAAGAAAGNAGAGATTTGCGGACAATGAAGAAGTAATCGAAGCTGTAAATGGTTATTTTGAGGAGCTTGACGAATCAGTCTATAGAGATGGCATTAATAGACTGGAACACCGCTATGAGAAATGTATCAGCCTTGGAGGAGATTATGTTGAGAAATAAAAAAAAAAAATTTTTAAAAACCTTGTTTTTCTTGGTCAGGCCGGAAACTTATCAATCCACCCTCGTATATGTAAACGCATAACATTCACATTGGATCCGTTAGATTGCTTGGTACTTACTCCTCATTTATATATAAATAATTGTATTTGCTATTGAATCACGTAGCGACATGGCCTAAAGTTTAAACCATTGCTCAGAATTTGAGAGGACACAGGTTCAATTCCTGGTGTAAGTTTGTCTATGGTTTTCTAAGGTTGCTTACTATCAGTCAAATGCTGCGGCAGTAATCTTTTACTTCGTCCATATCATCGGTCTCTTCCCCAAACACCACCCACCCATTTCCGTGAATTCTAAAAAGCAAGCTGAAGAAAGATTTCCGTCCTGTTCCCCGATGTAGTGCGGAGGGACTGCCCGCCACTAGCCGGTGAGAATAAAACACCCAAGAAGTTTTAATTTCCATATAAAACAATGCCGGCTTGACTCTCCGTCTCTTTCCGTTTTAATTTTTAAGAATAACTAACTTTTAAGTAAACAATTACAATATTTCTTAGTAACGAAAAGGTTTGGTATCATATGATTGTGTTGAACTAGGAAATCATATCATCAAATTGTAACCTAAACCTGGACCCTTACATCCCTCCATGTAACAGGACCGTAACCCCACCCCCTAAACTGACTTATGTAATTTATCAACATTTCCTTAAAGAATGAATGGTAATGATAATAAATTCTAAACTCCTTCGCTTTATTAGTAACCACAATGCACTTACAGGAAATAAAGAGAATAATATGTCGTTAGAATTCTTCGGCTGAATTTATGTACTGCAATAGAAAGTTGGATTCTATTTAAGTTTCTTTTAAATTAAATAAAAATCAATTTTATTGTTCTTAGCGTGATACTTTTCTTTGCCTGCCGCGGATATCAGAATAAATTTCAACTCTTACCAGCAAAGTGGATATGGGTTGTAGTGTAGATTTGCATCAGATCAGTATTAATTAATTTTTTTGTTGATGTTTGATTAAAATAAACTAGTAGCCTAATCATCTGCTCTAGTTGGATTTTGTAGGTACCTACTTACATATAAGCTTAATGTTGAAAGACGTCATAACTTTTACCAGATAATTAAGTATAAGTTCAATAACCGCAACTGATTAATAAATAAAATAGTTTGTTGTTGTTTTTTTAATACAGTATAAATACAGTATATTGTGTTACTATAAGTGACTTTACATTAAGTAATGTACTTTGAGTTTGAACAATTGACTTAATAAGTAATTGGTCTTTACTTTTGCACTTTGGAGTTTTCGCGCAACGTGCAACTGTACTACGTTTTTAGAACGAGTAGTAAATGTCATGCTCGTGGCGAACGTAAACTGTGCCTGTTCAGATGAGTAGTAATAATAATAAACATAATTATAAAGCTTTTGTTGTAGTACATTCTCTAGCATATCAGGAATAATAAAACTATGAAATTGTATAATAAAAATATATAATTGGTTAGGCAGGAAGCACAACGCCATTGATATTTGATTGATTGGTACAACGTCCACTTTAATTTTACCTTTTTTGTAATAACGGTATCTACTAATGAAAACGAAATCTTTTGTCAGTTGAAGAATGAGCATTTCCTCTTAGATTAATTCCTTAGATAAATCCAGGCAGGCAATGGTATGGTAACCTTTTGAATTATATTTCAGTTCCAGTCGTGTAATTAATTAATTAAGTAGGTGTGAACTGCCGCTTATCAGGCCCCTTTCTCTTACCATACGATTTTAAGAACAATAACTTGTTATATTAATCATTTGAAACCATCTGGTAACGTTAGTAAGCAAGTACATGTAAATGCATATTTTACTATATATCAACATAACTATCATTGAAAATCAAGCATTCTCTGTTAGCGTTGCATAATGCTTCATCAATAAGTGGGCGTTTTCACTTGCTCTGAGATGTAAAAAGTGATTGTTATAGCCAGTTCAAAATCTCATGAGTCCTGACCTGCCGAAGAGACGCTTATTGTATGACGTACATTGCGAAAACATTGAGTCGGTACAACTAATGTTGTAGTTTTGGTTTAACGTCTTTCTAAAAATTGTATCTGACGTCAAAAGTGATAAGATTGCAGTTGATTGACCCTATCTATAGATACTTATGCGGGTTGCTTTTTATGGAAAAAATAATTTAAACTTTATATTCGGACTATTTTCTTTATACCTTCTAGCATTATTAAAGGAGTAAGATTGTTTTCATCTACTTTACCATTTGGGCTTTCCAATAATAGCATAGGCATTTTATAATTTTTTTCTGTTAGTTACCATTTTATGGGAAAGTTTGATAGTATTATTGTTATAAATTATATCATTTTCTTGACTTTTGGCTATAATTTATTAGAACTGAATGTATGTTTCCACCACACAGTTATATGATTTATGAGATGCTCAAATTGGTTGCAATTTTAATGTGAAAATTAATTTTTCATCCACTACAAACTTCCTTAGGTTAACGAGGAGGGTGTGACAACAGCAACAAAATGTATTTCCTCTTTAACCTGAGGAAGTTTGTAGTGGATGGAAAATCGAAAATGGATTTTCACATTAATATTGCATATTAACCACTATTAGTAATTTAAATTTTTTAAATTCACATTTGTTTCAAAACATTATGTTCGTGTACGGTAATTATATAGGATAATGCCTAGTTCCCTCCCATATACCTGTTTTTAATTAAGGTTAAAATTTTCGGTATGTCGAATACCCTCCCAATTATACATCAATTGCCTCCCAACGGCAGCGGATGACCTAGTTTTACTAGATATTCAATGTGAAATTTATGTTAAAATACGAAGTGTTTCATCTAATTTTAAAAAATTGTTAACAAGACAAACTAAAAAGTTTTGTAGATGATTGCATCAAAAAGCTAGACGCACACAAATTTCCAAACATTGAATTTGTTAAGGTAGTGGGAAACCATTTTAAATTTAAATAAAATCAGTAAGTAGTCGTTAACTTAATTATCGGAGCTGATATGAACGGGAGGGAACTCAGCTAGTACCCGGGAAGGAATCGACTATCTATATTTTAACCAAAACTACCTGCGGGAGGGAATTCGGCATCACCGATTATATAGTTGCATATGCGCGAATAAAAATATATAGATCAAAAGTTTACCTTTCCAACTGTTAAATAATGAATAGTACCTATGCATATTTCTAAAAGTTCATTTAACAGCTGCACATAATTAATTAAGTGTTACTATCACAGCTAGAAAGTTAGATATTGCAATATCTGATCAAAAACTTGATTGAACCAATAAATCGTTTTTTGAGTATGGTATAAAATACTATGTCATTATAAAAAAGGATGAATAATTAGCACTTTTCTGGATTCTTACAATCGTTGCCATTTTTTGGTTGCAGTAAAAGTAGTTTTGCAATATAATATACAGTTGTGATATTTAAACAAAGAAGTAATTAAGAAGATTAGGTAAAACAAAAAAATACATTCTTTAATTTAGTTTTGTATTTTAATTGAGACACTAAAACCATCTCTTACAAAATCGTTTTTACAAAGTTAGAATAAGTTATAGTACGAAAAAAGTGTTGCATTAAATTTATCAGAATTTTGTAAAGATAATTGACTAAATTATAAGGATGTTATTTATCGTAATGGCGACACTAATGAGTATTTTAGCGTTTTAGTATCGACTGCCTAGAAATAAAGTGTAAAATATATACATAAAATAAGGAATTTACGCATTTACATTTAGGAATAACATAATAAGAAATTTTTCCACAATCGATGTAAGAACCGCTTTAATTTATTGAAACGATGTTAAGCAGGTAAAGGTTACATTCTTTAAAAAACTACAAATTCTGAAATATGAAAAAATTGTAGGTATAGTCTGTAAGTAGTTAAGAATATAAAAGTTTATTTTTTTTTTGTAGTTTTGTAATTTTACAAATATTCGACATGTAAAGGAGATAAAAAAGGCAAAAGCAGTATAATTGCCTAAAACTATATACTTAAATAAATGTTCGATTACTATTGTCATGTAATCTTATACATTTATATTTTTTGAAATTTACGTTCTTGACTGTTAATGTATTTTATCATACGATTAAACCACTCATCAATCCAGTTGTCCCAGTTTAGTGCGATACATCTTGCGAGTTTTGACGTAGGGAAATAAGCCGAAGTCACAGGGAGCAAGGTCAGGACTGTACGGAGGATGCTCCAACATTTTAATGTCCGCTGCAATCAAATACTCCTTGGTAGCACAAGCCATATGAGCAGGTACGTTGACGTGATGCAGGATCCAGGAACTGAATCTCTAGTTTGGTATGCGATTAGAAAATTCCTCAAATAACTAAGGCAGACAGGTTTTAGTGTACTATGAACTTGTAACGGTGTTCTGTCCAGTGTTTGATTGGTTGTTCCTCATCGTCAAATACCTATATCTTTAATTGTGTTTTAGTAGGTATGTAGTGATGATATATCTCAGTTTCGTCGCCAGTCACAACCGAAACCATATCTTTAGATTTGGCATGAATTTGCACCAGACAACGTAGGGGTACTGTTACTACGTATGGGGTACCTAAAACGTACAAAGTTTTTTACTAGTAAATTCTCAGTCACAATTTTGTGTAACGTAGCTACAGGGATGTTCAAAAGTTCCCCCAATTGCCATTAGGTTAAATGCCTGTCTTCTCGGATTTCTTTCTAGTACGATAACTTCAAAGGGTCCTCCTGGCGGAAGATCATCCTCCAATACAAATTTACCTCACTTGAATCGCAGACACCATCTTTCTATAATCCTCAACGATGGTCCTTCTTTACCAAACACAATAATCATCTCATCCAGACATTCATGTTTGCTTAAATCACAATTGAAATTGTAGTACAGAATTACGCGATAATATCATACTTCGTCAGAGATGCCATAACGCAATCAACAATCTGGGAATGTTTTGTTGACAATGACTCTTTATAAACGCTTTACCGCTACCCTCAAACATAAAAGGAGGACCTAATAAAAAACCTTTGTATATAAACTGGACTACGTCTAGACTTAAGCGTTTGAAACCAACAGAGCGAACTTGGAGTGGCAAAAAACACCACGGTAATGTGAGAACACTACGTTTTCGTGAAATGCATTAGTACGGGCGTCGGAGTTGAAGTGTGGAAGTTGCAATAGTTGGGACGCTAAGAAGCGTATTGGAATTTTACTTACTCCTTTAACTTGGTTAAACCAGTAAAAAAAAGATATATTCCGAGAAAAGGATATTGATTATCCCCAGACCAGAAAATCCTAGACTCACTGTTGGGATATTAATCTGTACTAGTTATTTTCTTTCTGCATATTGCTACTGTATGTACAAGTTGTTCGTCTATACATGTCTTCAATCTGCATATTTGTCTATCATTCTGCCTTGTTAGCTGCTGACCTTTTGAAAATTCCTAATTGTTATAGTACCGTCAATGTCAAAATATCTGTCATACCGGTCGCTAATTTTTCTTGCATCCTTGTGTTAATACATATAACATCCATGATGTAATAGGTGTAGTATTAGTCCACCCGGAGTAGCAATTAGCACTATCTAAATAATCATTGAGTGCTGCTTCTTCAACTCTTTGTTCGATATCGTATGCATTCTCCTCCGATGATGGTGTTACAAGCGCAAATACATCTGCAGATGAATGTACTACATAAATATTTTGTGATATAGGTACCAGGAGAAAGGAAGGCTCCGTGACATACATTTTCAGACGTCTGAGCAACTATGCGGAGTAATTATAAGACTCGAGTTGTTGAACTGAACTACGCCGTTGTGGCAAAAAAATTAAACGTGATTTAGATGCGTTTTGAAAACAAGAAATCTTTAATTTACATACGTATTAAACGATGCCAGATAAATAATAGTCATGGTGTGACCTGTATCTAATAGTACCAAGGGCATCATTACGTTTTTCCTACCAAAGAGAAAAAGGAATAACCTCCGGATTGACAAATCAGGGCCGTACTGGGATACTAGGGAATTTCGTTCAGGTTTATAATACGGCAGTAATGTCAGGGCCGGATCGGAATACCCTAAGAGAGCTACGTTAAGGCAACCAAGTCAGGGCCGTATCGGAATAGGTAAGGGATTTTATAACAACGGACCCTTTTTACTACCTGATCGGTACCTTATATAGATCCGCTCCGGGTGACTATTAGGGTTACCCCTGTTTCTTTGCTAGTCGGGTAACTATCCGAAATGCTCCCATTGCATTTCCGGTTGTTTCCTTATATTTTAAACGTAATAACCCTCAGTTTGTCGAAGTTTTGTTGTGGTATCTCTGATAGGCTATTGAATTATTTCTTATTTTTTTATTTCACAAACTTTTAAACAGAACCACTCAAAATTGGTTAACAAATAATAAAAAAATAATGAAAAACATTCTTCTTTGATAATAATTTTTGTGTTTACTTTCCACTGATAATTAAAGGTGTTGAAAAGTAAAAGGTGAAAAAGTTTTAGAATGTATACTTCTGTTTCAATATAAAAATTTATTTAAATTCTCATGCTTACGAAATTACATAATGTGTAAGTTTATTAATATTCCTTTGTTAATTAACATTAATTAAACTAGTAATCCTACTTATTATTATCAAACTTATAGTAGTCTAGACCTTGCTCTTTGCGATTATTTCTTTTGCAAATATTTGTCAAAGAAAGATACATTCCTACAACAACCAGCGCGGGCTTAAAAAAGGTTCCTCTTTTAGAAACAACAAAAAAATGGGTTTTTAACCGGTTTTTAACGTAAGTAACTGTTTAAGGTGTATTTTTTTAACGCTATATATAACAGTACTTACTATATATTTCAAATATTTTTTTGTGATTTTAGTATCCAGTGGGTATATTTGGATAGTTCAGGGCTAATAATCTGCATGGGATTTAAAGTAATATTACAATTTATTGTTTGTTTATTCACTAATCCACTTTTGTTCTTAGATTAATTATTTATAATGCAATCTTGGAACTGATTCAACTGTAGGTGTAGTAGTAGGCGCATGCTGTTTTATTGAAGCTATGGGAAATCCCATAAGTAGACAGAAGGCGTAGGTTTCTATAGTTGTAAAAAAAAACAATGACACTTTTTAGAACTGACTCATGAATTTTAAAGTTGGAAAAATAATTTAATACTTAGTTGCATTTTTTGGATTTTTAACAAAATACTCGGTGTAATAAGTTGAGGAAATTTGATAATTCAATATAGAAATTATAAACAGTGTAAAACTGTATATTATATATTATTTGGAACATGGCTCTATATGGGTGCGAAATATGGATGGTGGGGGTTGCGGAGGTTCTAAGAAAATGGAGAGATAGGATGATAGGACACCTTTTTAGGCATTGGTCAAAGACATATTAGAATTACCATTGATCTTTGCGAGCTTCAGTTCTATACATTTGGTTGTGTGTCCTTTCGTGAGCTTTGCAGTTACTTCTTCAGGTCTGCCATAAAAGCTTTTACCAGTCGTAACTAGCCTGTTAATTTGGGTAAATTTACAATTGCAAATATTCTTGTACACCACGCTATTAATTTATTTTAAATTGACGTATTTCAATGAGACATTACGCAACACATTTTCCTTTCTCTAATAACTAATACTGTCTTACTGTGAACGAATATTGTCAAACGCTATTATTCTTCGCAAATAGTTTGCAATTTGAACCCAACTTTACGATCCTTAATTTGTACTGTCTTGTCGGGAAGAGCGGTGCTTTGTGTATAATTTTGTTTCTATACACAATTGTCTGTTATTTCCTCAAACTATTTACATTGTAAAAGTTTATGTTTATGGTGGCTTGAATATAATTAAGTCTAAAAGTTATTTTCTCTTTTACTTCCATTTTCATGTTCCTTGGATTTTGTTATGTGATATTATTTGTTTATATTGTAGCGAGCACGAGTGTGTTTGTGTGCACGGCTTATCGATTCGCCGACTAGCCGCGGCCGCCTTTCTTCATGTGCGCTGTATTTGTAAATGTGTGTGTCGTATCTGCATTCTGGGAAAGCAGTTAAACAGTTCAAAGAAAAAAGAAACTATCCGGATGTTTCGAGAAGGCTCCCGAAAGTAAACAAAAGAGTATTTAAAGAGACGATCGCCGAGAAAGAGTAGAAATAAATTGACCGTTACAGAAGTGCATCCAGAAGTAAATTAACAGTGATAGCAGTGATATAAATAGCGCAGTGAAACATTCGATAAAAAGGAAAGAGTCAAAGCAAAGTTCTGACAACCGCACGCACACATTGCTATGGGGAAGGTCATGTCACGGCACCTATACTAACTTTCAGTTGAAAAGTATTTAAGTGTATGGGATTCTACTTCTACTTACTCTCTTATTTATTTCTTTGGCCAGCATTGAAATATATTTGTGTGCGGGTACACAAACTTTCTTAAGAAAAAATTTCATCATATCCTTTTCCTTTACGAATTCTTGGCTTTTTAAAAAAACCTCAAGAATTGCTTTTCTTTGAAGTTCAATCGACCAAAGAAATGCGTGCGTGAAATAGGATTCAGTTACTCATGTTGGAAATGTGAATAAACTACAAAGTACGAATCTCCTTTATGTTGCAGGAATTTAACGTGGTATAAAACCTTTTTTTTTCAGTTGGTAAATAGGTGACCTTTTAAAAAGACGTTTTAGCTTAATGTAGAGAGTATTGGTAATTTTAATATGTGCACATTTTGTTTTGGTAGCAATTTGCTTATTGCCTCTACCATATTTTTTTTTTTTCAAGGAAGGATCATAGTTCCTTTATAATCTGGTATTAAACTTGAAATTTTAATCCAAACAAATAAGTCTTTTAATCCTCATCATTTCTTTTGTTTAAAACGTTTTAAGTGAAATGCTAATAGGAACGTAGAATCTCGTTTTACGTGTCATACAAGTGTGTAAATTATCTATTCATCTATCTGAGCGAAATGCTAGTATCAAATTTGTTCGTGACTGTCTGAGTCGGGACTTAATGGAAATAGGATTAGACAACGCTAAACTCGAGTAGACATAGAAAGTTATTATCCATTTTTAGAAATACTGGGTATATTATTTTATTATTATGTTTATGCATTCTATTGCATATAAATAGGTAGGTTTTTTTCTTACAATTTTTGAGTTATTATTACTGGTGTTTGTTTTCTCTTTTCGGTTTCTGATAGAATTACCCGGAACTGTCGGGTGCCAAGCGCCTTTGTCCGCGACTCGGCCGGATTAAAAAAAAAAAAGCCGAATCCGCCGGGTAGTGGATCCAAACCGGGTATCGGATCAAAAACCGGATATATCCGATCCATCCTCATGTAGGAACTTCCAGAGTTGACGATCGGGTGAACTTTGGCTTAATATTGGGTTGCCAAACCTTGGCTGAACAGGGTTCATCCAAGATTAGGCGAAATTAGGCATACAATTAATCTACCAAGAATGGTTAGTTTTCTCTGTCCTGGACCAAAATTGGCTATATTACCTTCCACTGATTAATTGTGGGTCAGCTTTGGGTCAACTTGCATTGACCGGGGAGTTAGTTTCTGTACATAAATTCAAATAAAATGATATCTAGAATGACTAAATAAATATTGTAATCAATATTTGATAAATTAAAGAGACATTGATTTTGAAGGAAAAGGAGAAATTATTGTAACCATCTGAATTAATTCATCTTCGTCAGTCTTAAGAATGATTAGACACGTACCTCCACTCTTTCCTATCCTGAGCTAATCTTCGCATTTCCCTAAAACTAGAACAACCCATATCCTTAACTATTTGCGAAGAGTAATCTAATCTAGGTCTACCTCTACACCTCCTGACTTCCGTTTCTGCCTCTAATATGTCTCTAGCTAGACCTTCATACCTTAGAAGTTGTCCTAAACACCTATCTCGCTTATTTTTTGTTCTATTCTCGTACTCTTTCTAATACCTCTTCATTTCTAACCTTCTCTATCCACGGTATCCTCATTATTCGCCTGTAACACCACATTTAAATTTTAAATTAAAGTGTCCTACTTGCCTTATTGTCCTAACATTCCACGCTCCGACTACTGAAATATTGCGCCTACACTTATTGATTACATCCCCCGAGGTAGTCCCCGCCCAGACATCCGAATGGGAGACTAGTTTACGTACGGAGTGTTTTACCCCAGACGACGCCATCATTCAATTGTGTGATAGGTTTGACTCGGGATCATAATGTGGTGGTATTGTGCATCAAAGTGCCATACCAATCCTCGTGATCTGTGCCACCCTGAGTACCTACTGAAAGAGTTGCTGCCCTCTTTCAGGGACTTGTCTTAGTTTGGTTTCTCTTTAAGAACCCTCCCCCCCCATTATGTTTGAACCTAGGGTCCGGCTCCCTAAATCATCAAAACTCGCAATCCGATCCACCCACTCTAGTTTGTACAAGAGTTTCATCAANTAAGACTGGTTGGAAACACACCTTCACTCTTTTCTATCCTGAGCTAAACTTCGCATTTCCCTTAAACTTGAACAACCCACATCCTTGCGAACAGTAAGTCTTATAATTTATAATAAACAATTATTCTCTTGATTTTAATTTTAAATAAGTCTTGGTTACTTAAAATATTTGTTCATATACAGTTTATTCACAAATTTTATTCCCTGGGCCACCATTGATTGTAACTTTGGCAGAAGGTTGGTTGTCACTAGGCCAACTCTGGGCACATCTTTGGGATTCATCCATGGTATACCAAGCCAGACATGTTATCATTCGGTAGTTCAACCATATCTGGTCCAGAAATGTAATTCAACTTCGTCCCAGAACTCATGACTGGCAAGCTATCTTTGGTCCACCCCTAACCCAATCGTACTTTCGTACATGGATCTCTAGAACCGACAAAATCGTGTTTTTCAAATAAACATGCAATTTTTCAACGTATCTTGCGACATTTACGTAAACCAATAATTTGCAGATATTGTGAAACTGTTGGAACTTCACATACTCTAAGATTTTATAAACCGTCATTGATTTATTAGCGAGAGATAGACGACCGCGGCCAGACTATCGACCAGTCCGGCAACCGATGCCTTTCTACACCGTTTTATCACTCGACAATATGGATCATTGGCTATTCTACAATTAAACCTTGTTATTAATTCACACGCAAAATAGTAGGTCGCATATAACATCTCATTTCAAATTTTCTAATTGCGAAGCAACCTGAATTACGTAAAACAAAAATGCGCTCGTTGTTATATAATACAGATATTCATGCTCTTCTTTTCTGTGTATGTATTTAAAATTAGCTTGGTTCAAAAATAAAAATTAGTGTTAATTAGTTGGACCATACGGTTGTGCAAATATAAAAGAGCGCCTTTTACAGAGTACCGTCGAAAAGTTCGTAGGCTGCTTTCAACAAATCCGTATACTAATGTAAAATAACATTAAAGGCAATGGAAAATTTGTGTGGTTCTAAAGAAGAAATTTATAATATTGTTGTATTTGTGCACACCTGTCGTAACTATAGATGAGTGTGTTCGATCTGTCACTTCCAAGCATTTTTCTTTTTCCAAGAATTGAAAATGCCTCATCATCCCTCATAAGATCGTCAGTCCTAAGATTGGTTGGATTCCACTCTTTCCTATCCTGAGCTAATCTTCGCATTTCCCTAACACTAGAACAACATACATCCGTAACTATTTGCGAACAGTAATCTAATCTAGATCTACCTCTACCCCTCCTAGCTTCCGTTTCTGCCTCGAATATGTCTCTGACTAGACCTTCATGCCTGAGAAGGTGTCTTAATAACCTATTTCGCCTTTTTCTTATTGACTTCCAGAGAGTCCTCTGTTCTCCTATTCTTTCTAACACCTCTTCATTTCTAACCTCCTCTATCCACCGTATCTTCATCATTCGCCTGTACGAACGCTTCTAACCTTTTCTTTTCCGCTGCGCCCACTGTCCATGTTTCTCACCCGTACAGCGCCGTGCTCCAAACGTACACCTTTAACAACCTTTTTCGTATGCCTGTAAGTGGAAAACGGTTTAATGGTTTGAATAGGAGACAAATGCTAACCGACATCTGATTGGCATTCTTATATTTATAATTTATTTAAATAGCGTCGAGCTAAAGCGAATGATTAAATATGGAAATTAAATTTTTTCTTTTCTTTCAAATGGGTTCTGAAACTTTTTGATCACACCGTGTATTATGTAGGTAGCGGTTTTAGTAATATAATTGATAAATTAAAGAGACATTGATTTTGAAGGAANCGAAAAAGTTGGTATCACAAAGTCGCCAAAAATTACGTCAAATTTAGACATTAAGTTCGTTATGGAGAAATATTATAGGGAAAGTTATCTCATGTGAATTAAATAAAATGTGTTAAATTTGACATTTTCAAATACTTGTCTAAATTTTTAGATTTCTTTATTACCCACTTAAAAATTTGATTTATTGCTTAAGTTTTTATTTTTATCATCTCATCGGATCTATATCTATACCTCGGCCATTAGAAGACGTGATAAGAACTATTAATTGATTAATTCCTCTGCTAAGCAAAACGAAGGCAATGGCACTTTACATAATAACTTCCAATAAAAGAGTCGTTTATGTAATTGAAACTGAACAAAAGTTGCAGATTTGCATATCTTTGTTTGATATCCATGGGTGTACAGGCTAATCCTTTTACGGAGAGAGTAATGGCACACCCACCTGTAATAAATGGTTAATATAATTGTGGGTATTTTTTGAACGGGAAACATAAATCAATGCTTCAGATAGCAATCTTTATTAAATTAAAATGCTACATAGATAGGTGATTTTATAATTCCTAGTTAGTTAAGCGCTTTGTCTACCTGAAGTGGTAAATTATAAATAGATTTTATAAATAATCATCGTTTTTTATTATAGTTATTAATTTTCTTATATAATTATTAGATACCTACCTGCTTATGAATAAAATTTAGATGTATAAATTCGAATATATACGTGATGATTTTTCGTATATCCTAAATTTTTTTTGAAAAGAGAAATTTAGAATGAGGTGTTATACAAGAATGATAAAAATATTGCGAATAGAAATGGTTAGAAATAAGGGCGTATTGGAAAAAGTAGTAGAACAGAGGGCGCTATTGAAATCAATAAGGAATGGGCGAGAAAGATTGGTAAAACATCTGACATGAAGGCATAGTTACAGACATATTAGAAGGAGAAACAGAAATTAAGATTATAAATGGTCTGGATACCCGGTTATGATCGTTTACCCGGCGGATCCGGCACTTTTTTTTATAATCTGGTGGGGTACCAGACGACAAATAACCGATACCCGACAAAATTACTATCCTGTGCATCTCTAGTTTAGATGATGATAAGGGTTTGTTATCCTACCCCTTGTTTTATCAACAAATTGTTAAACATCCTCATCGTAAGGTCGTCAGTCCTAAGACTGGTTGGACACACACCTTCACTCTTTTCTATCCTGAGCTAAACTTCGCATTTCCCTTAAACTTGAACAACCCACATCCTTGCGAACAGTAACCTAACCTAGGTCTACCTCTACCCCTCCTAACTGCAGTTTCTGCCTCTAATATGTCTCTCACTAGAACTAGTATGTGTCCTACTAACCTATCTCGCCTATTTCTTATTGACTTCTATAGAGTCCTCTGTTCTCCTATTCTTTCTAATACCTCTTCATTTCTAACCTTCTCTGTCCACAGTATCCTCATCTTTCGTCTGTAACACCACATTTCGAAAGCTCCAAACATCCACCTTTAACAATCTTTTTTGAATTTCTAAATTAACCGTTCGTTGACTTTACTTTTTGTTGAAGACGACTCGACCCTGCGGTATCTTCTGCTTTATATCCCTACTGCCCCTTCCGTCCTGACTTATTTGACTTCCTAGATACCCAAAATCGGCCACTTCTGCCAATTTTCTCCTGTCTTTATATTCGCTCTTTCCCTATTTTTTCTTCCTTTACATACGAGTATTTTTGTTTTACTTGTATTGTTTCACAATGATTTAAAAATGTGTATCTATTTATTGTTGAAAATATAAAAGTTTGAATATTCTATATATCAGAAAGGTAAGGAATGATCCTGTCACAGTTCTTTGTTTCTCTTTGAAGATTTTTTTCTGGTGCAACACATCGTAAAAGTTTTCCCCTAAGTTTTTGACTGCTTCCATTTGATGAATGTTTAATTCTTGTAGATAAGGTGGTCGAACAGTCTGTATGATTTTTACACAACATCTAACACCCTTTCACTTATTGCTACTGATGGGTGGATTGAATGTGGTTCGTTGAATCGAATCTGGTAAAAACAGGTAACTGATTTTAATCGCAAACTAGTTCTACAAAATGTTAAAAATTGTTACGATATACCTGTTGGCAGTTTCGTGAAAGCATATTAATCAGTTATCAGATTACTGGATATTTTAAATTGTACTACTGAGCTTCTTTCTAATTCTTATAATTACATAAAATTGGGTCTGTAAAAGTAGAAGATGAGAGACCTTTTGTTTTTATTAGTAACTTCCTCATTATCTTTAGCTTTCTCTAAACACATTTTTTGACAGTTCCCTTCTTATTCACGGAACTATTGAAGTAACAGTACCACTTATATTATTCATTGATTATCAGGTCATATCAAAAATCTGATATAATAATAAATAATAACACAAGATAAATAAATAATAAAATATAACACACATTAACCCTTTTCTGGCGCTCTACCGGAAACACTTTTTTGAGAGACTAATCATTAGATGTTCACATGAGGCTTACATGTTTATCAATGGCCTTCAAAATCAGAAAATATTCAAATCTCCTTATCTCTGTGAAAAGAAAATCGAAATTCTGTAATATAAGGTTTTATTAGAATGGCTGAGTTTGCTTTCTACCAGGATTCTAATCACAAGAACACAAAATACAAGCGGCGTATGTGCCTATGCCCAATTATTACTCGGCGGGACTTTACACGGGACGTGGATTGGCATTCTCCGCACCGAGTAATGGATTGAGCATAGGTAGACACTCCGCGCTAGGATTGCTCCTGCTCGCACTGTGCATCATAACCTTAACTGAATCGGCGCAGCCTGGAGAATAAAGGAACGACCTGGCTTATTATCTTCCGAACATCGTCAGTAAATGTCAACATCGGGGCATTGCACATAGCGTGGATTGGCAATATCCGCACCGAGTAACGGATTGAACATAGGTATACATGCCGCGCGAAGATTGCTCCTTCTCGCGCCGTGCAACATAGCCTTAACTGTATCGGCGCAGCCTGGAGGATAAAGGAATGCCCTGGCTCATAGTCTTTCAAACATCGACTGTAAATGTCAAGGTCGGGTCTTTACACGGAGCGTGGTTTGTCAATCTCCGCACCAAGTAACGGATTGAACATAGGTATACATGCCGCGCGAGGATTGCACCTCCTTGCGCCGTGCAACATAGCCTTAACTGTATCGGCGCAGCCTGGAGGATAAAGGAATGGCCTGGCTCATAGTCTTTCAAACATCGACTGTAAATGTCAAGGTCGGGTCTTTACACGGAGCGTGGTTTGTCAATCTCCGCACCAAGTAACGGATTGAACATAGGTATACATGCCGCGCGAGGATTGCACCTCCTTGCGCCGTGCAACATAGCCTTAACTGTATCGGCGCAGCCTGGAGGATAAAGGAATGGCCTGGCTCATAGTCTTTCAAACATCGACTGTAAATGTCAAGGTCGGGTCTTTACACGGAGCGTGGTTTGTCAATCTCCGCACCAAGTAACGGATTGAACATAGGTATACATGCCGCGCGAGGATTGCACCTCCTTGCGCCGTGCAACATAGCCTTAACTGTATCGGCGCAGCCTGGAGGATAAAGGAATGGCCTGGCTCATAGTCTTTCAAACATCGACTGTAAATGTCAAGGTCGGGTCTTTACACGGAGCGTGGTTTGTCAATCTCCGCACCAAGTAACGGATTGAACATAGGTATACATGCCGCGCGAGGATTGCACCTCCTTGCGCCGTGCAACATAGCCTTAACTGTATCGGCGCAGCCTGGAGGATAAAGGAATGGCCTGGCTCATAGTCTTTCAAACATCGACTGTAAATGTCAAGGTCGGGTCTTTACACGGAGCGTGGTTTGTCAATCTCCGCACCAAGTAACGGATTGAACATAGGTATACATGCCGCGCGAGGATTGCACCTCCTTGCGCCGTGCAACATAGCCTTAACTGTATCGGCGCAGCCTGGAGGATAAAGGAATGGCCTGGCTCATAGTCTTTCAAACATCGACTGTAAATGTCAAGGTCGGGTCTTTACACGGAGCGTGGTTTGTCAATCTCCGCACCAAGTAACGGATTGAACATAGGTATACATGCCGCGCGAGGATTGCACCTCCTTGCGCCGTGCAACATAGCCTTAACTGTATCGGCGCAGCCTGGAGGATAAAGGAATGGCCTGGCTCATAGTCTTTCAAACATCGACTGTAAATGTCAAGGTCGGGTCTTTACACGGAGCGTGGTTTGTCAATCTCCGCACCAAGTAACGGATTGAACATAGGTATACATGCCGCGCGAGGATTGCACCTCCTTGCGCCGTGCAACATAGCCTTAACTGTATCGGCGCAGCCTGGAGGATAAAGGAATGGCCTGGCTCATAGTCTTTCAAACATCGACTGTAAATGTCAAGGTCGGGTCTTTACACGGAGCGTGGTTTGTCAATCTCCGCACCAAGTAACGGATTGAACATAGGTATACATGCCGCGCGAGGATTGCACCTCCTTGCGCCGTGCAACATAGCCTTAACTGTATCGGCGCAGCCTGGAGGATAAAGGAATGGCCTGGCTCATAGTCTTTCAAACATCGACTGTAAATGTCAAGGTCGGGTCTTTACACGGAGCGTGGTTTGTCAATCTCCGCACCAAGTAACGGATTGAACATAGGTATACATGCCGCGCGAGGATTGCACCTCCTTGCGCCGTGCAACATAGCCTTAACTGTATCGGCGCAGCCTGGAGGATAAAGGAATGGCCTGGCTCATAGTCTTTCAAACATCGACTGTAAATGTCAAGGTCGGGTCTTTACACGGAGCGTGGTTTGTCAATCTCCGCACCAAGTAACGGATTGAACATAGGTATACATGCCGCGCGAGGNGATATTCTTATGAATTATCTTTCAATAAATATAGATGAAAAATAATCATGCTTTAGTTCGTTATTTTTTTAAACATACTTAACGCACTTATTTGAAAACTGCTCATAAATTTTAATGAAAAATGAAGAAGTACCTGTTTATCTAGTAACCAAAATTTCATATAACTATTATTTTATCTTAGTAGGAGGAAGTAAATAGGCGAGATAGGTTGGTGGGACACTTTCTAAGGCTTGAAGGTCTAGTCAGAGACATATTAAAGGCAAAAATAGGAGTTAAGAGATAGATCTAGATTAGATTACTATTTGCAAATAGTTAAGGATGTGGGATGTTCTAGTTTTAGGGAAATGCGAAGATTAGCTCATGATAGGAAGGAGTGGAGGTGCGTGTCTAACCTGATTGACGGCCTTATGATAAGGAGGAAGTATTCTGTAGGAAAATGTCACTATATAATGCTAAGGGAAAGCTAGGGATTATCTTCCTGTAAATGATGCAAACCTCTATGTATATTAATAAATAATAATACAAATATGTAGATAGAATGTACATATTCTATTTGTACAAATTAATTACGGTAGATAGTTGAAAGACATATCTCGCTTCTTGAAACCATTAACCAGTGCAAAAAAAATCAAAGCAAAAAAAATAGCGTTCCGCTTAGCAATAATACGTTCTTGAACTGTAATTTGCGACAACTTATCTTTTATGTTCCCATAAATTACAAGTATACACGCATAACGTCATGATGCATACGTGTTTTGAAGAAAATCAGATCACTGATGACTGGTGGAGAAAATACCATCTGCCGGTTTTATAGTCGGTAGTGTTTTTTCGCACTCGTGCTGCTTTTACGCTTGGTTTTACGATAATTGGTTCATTACAAGATATCAAGTACGAGAAGTCATTGATACTAATAGCCGTGCACGCAAACGTTGTGAGTATGTAACCCTTGACAAAGAAAAACAACTTTTTTTAGAAGCTCATAAGTCGGTTATCTCAAAAAGTGCTTACCAATCCGGAAATTTTGGCGTGACTCCCAGATAACCCGCTTTCCTTAGTCTTTGTCTTAAAACAAATCCACAAATAAATCTCTTGACTTCTGGCGTTATCGATCGCTCCCTGCGGCATTCATTTATTGCAGAATATCTGTAACTACTATTCCATGATACAAATTAAAGATGGGTTGGATACCCAGTAAAATCGTTATCTGGTGTATTTCTGATGCAAATTTTTACGTAAATTTTATTAATATTCTTGGCAGCTTTAAGGATACATATAATAGGTAGTAAGAAACAAATGTTATCCAAAAAATGACTGATGTATTACCATTTAGGTGTCGACTTTCATGAATTATCAAAATACATGTAGGTAGTAACTTGATTTCGGTTTCTCTTCTTAAATAATTACAATAGTTATTTACATGAAAAATAAATTTAACGATTGCTTGTCAGTTATTTTTATAAATTCTTAAAGGTTTTCTTATTTTATGTTAATAATATTTCAAACGTTACCTACATTTTGTCCGGTAACTTGAGGTGACTTATTAATGTTCAAAGTCCTAATAGGTTGCTCATATTTATAATATCTGAACTGGTGCTAGGGAATAGTTTTTAGAAACTTGAAAGTGTATAAAGATGTCTCATAATATTTTCTTTTAAGTTTCTCTGTTATTAAAAAAACTAACTGTGACTTGTGTTGCATCGTAAACTAGTTTCACTTTTGGTGTTAAAAACTGGTGAGCACCTAGTGGAAGATGCCGTTCCTCTTAATTTAATTCCGGATACGATGTGCTCTATGTATCACACACGTGACGAATAAATTTCATTAACATTCATTCATTATTTACTTTTCTCGTTTACATTTATTAATGATTTCTTTAATTAAAATCCGAATTTGTTTGGATCATAGATGCATGCCTACATGTTTTCCGAATTTAAGCGTGCAGGTTTTCCTGAGAGAAAATGCACTACAAATTATTTTTTATACCTAATAACTTTTAAATATTTTTTTATTGGTCTGGTCTAGACTTCTAGTATGGAATTATCTTTTCGAATGGGTCATTTTTTTCAATGTGATTTCAATAAAAGTCGTTATTGACGGAAGAGTGGGTGTGATATGAAAATAAATAAAAGTAAAACAGAAGTATTAGTACCCAAAGGAAGAATATATAAGGAAAGTGTAAATATAAAAATAGGGAACTAACAATTATAAGAAGTCTGTGGTTTTTAGTATCTATCTAGGAAGTTAGATAATTCAGGATGGAAGGATAATGCACGGCTCTGTAGGGGTGCGAAACGTAGACGGTGGCCATAGTGTAAAAAGATCGAAATGTGATGTTACAGGCGAATTATGAGTATACCGCAGATAAAAATGTGGAAGTATTCATCATCATCATAAGGTCGTCAGTTCTAAGACTGGTTGAACACGTACCTCCACTCCTTCCTATCCTGAGCTAATCTTCGCATTTCCCTAACATTAGAACATCCCACAACTATTTGCGAAGAGTAATCTGATCTA
Source organism: Agrilus planipennis (assembly GCF_000699045.2). NCBI lineage: Eukaryota > Metazoa > Arthropoda > Insecta > Coleoptera > Buprestidae > Agrilus > Agrilus planipennis. The sequence continues at coordinate 644,361 of NW_020438919.1, read as the reverse complement.
GGTCTACCTCTACTCCTCTTAAATCCTGTTTGTGCATCTAATATGTCTCTGAACTAGATCTTCATGCCTGAGAAGGTGTCCTACCAATCTATCAACCAGTTTTAGGATTGACGATCCTATTACGATGATTTTTTACTTGATTTGGCCTAATTACGTAATACAAAAAATTTGTTATCACAACTCTAAATAGACATATGAAGGATTGGTACCCTATTTTTATAATTAAAAGGTTCTATTTGATATTAATTTGAGTTTCCAATACAAGTTTTAGTCACATTATTATTCCCCGCGAGCATAACCAATTTTAATTGGAAAACAAAAACTCTTTTAAAGCTTTTATTCTTTTACAACTTTTTCAGTTATTATTATTATTGTATGCTTATCAAGTAGTTTTCGTTTTGTTTATTTCTAGTGAAAGCATCGTCTTGAGAAATTATTGTTACTAATGCAACGGTTTTATTTAACATCCGATCTAACATCAGGGATTCAAGGAAATTTAATTATCAAAAGTTCAATTTAATTTTCTAGCTATTGTTGGTGATCTATCTGGATCGAGGAAGCGTTGGCAATCTGAGTATATGGTAATGGTGAAAGGTTTCTTTTATTGTTGTATTTTGTATTCTTGAAGCCACCATCTAAAACTGCTGTAATATAACGTATCTACCAACAAAAACCTTTTATTTTTATAAAATTACCTTTGCAATGACCATTTCGTATTCATGTTTGGCCTCTGACCTTCAAAAAATAATTGAAGAAGAAGCGTTTGCTTCTCGAGTTAGTAGAACACCTCTTACTTTGGTAGGTGCATTAACAACTTTCGGACAACCAACCCGAATAAAAAAAAAACACATTTGCTATTAAAAAGTTGGAATTCTTACATGGTATCCTGTAAATACACATCAGTTATAGTAATAAACATTGTGTAACGGATTTTGTGTCAGAAGAAGTCTTTTTTCTCTTGCAATATCCTTCATAATTAGGTAACATTTACATTAGATTTAACTAATCGCAAAGAAATTCGCAGGTCACCGTGGTTTGCTTTTGTCTATGGTGTACAGTTAAAATTACGAAACAATGGTGAATGTTTATTAACATATCGTATTAATAATGAGAATTAACACTTAATTAATCCTATTTGTGGTTTCAGAGTTTTGGTTATTTTTGTACACAATGAGAAATTCTTTTAATTTATGTAGAGGCATTTCAAAATGTATACGCGCCCGTACGGAGTTGTGCTATATGTAGTATAACATTCTGCGCTACTGATAGGTAGCAGCAGATACGAGCCCTTACATTGCTACAACATATGGTCCTTCGAGCCGGATTTTCTGCTGCATCCGGGTCGAAGGACCAATAAGTATTAAATTTTTTTGTTAATTTACCGTAAATAAAATTTAATGGTGTAAATTTTGGCAAAGTAGGTACAACTTTTTCGATCGATAAAGTCCCTTAATACGCCTTTTATATCTAATTTTTTAATTTGTGAGTCAAAACTTTTAACATGTTGCATTATTTTCCAGTAAAGAGTCCAGCAATAATACTAATTTTATAATAATAGCACCGATTGTTATTTAAATTGAATTCGATAAAATAAAATTTCTCTTCTAACAAGACCCGCAATTTTATATTATTTGCATTTACCTAATTTATTGTATCGGATAAACGTTCAACTTAAATCAGTTAGTTATCTGCCAACAGGAAGATTCTCTTTTGTATATGACATTATTATTATGCACCCTTCACTGACCCCATAAAAATTCCTCGTTGGTTAAAACAGTCGTGTTGTTGACTTTCATTTTATTCTTTGTATATCGTCGAAGCATTTCTATCATAACGTGAAAGACTGTTGGCTCCATGTACTCATCGATTTTGGCCCTGAATGGAATTTAAATACACTGGTAAAATCGTATAATTGCCTGATGAATATGGAAAAGAGAGCTTTCCTCGGTTGCGTATGGTAAAACCCAAACATGAAGCCGGAACTGACACACGGGCTGAATTACGACATATCGCTTGTGTTAACATGATATCAATTCGAAATGGTTTTTTGTTATCATTTTACTTTATGTTTAGACAAAATTTTGTATACGTATAGCAGCATTTCTTAACCTGAAATATTGTTGCTGTTAAAGTTTAACGTTTCTGTTATATTTGGGGGAATTTTAGGACTTTTTCGTGATTTTTACTGATTAGTAGTAGTAGTACTTCAGAAAAAATAGTATTCAATACATTAATCTCATTTACGTCTACTTTCTTTTGTGTGATATCTTTTAAACACAAATTTCGGAAAATAAATAAAAACAGAAAAATGTTGAATAAGTACTTCATTAATCACGGAGAAAACTAAATTTTTATGACAAAGCAAAAATTACAATTTTCGATTGTAAATGACTTAATATGCCGTAGAAATAGTACAATTTATTAGGTAACTTGTAATAATCTCAATTTTGACATGCTTTTTTAAAATTTTTCAAGTTTCTTAATTAAATGTAAATTCAACTAAAATGCCTAGTAAATTTATTTCTGCTGGGATATTATCTTTACAAATTCGGGTCCAAATTGTAATTTTCGCTTACGAAGCAACGGGCTAGTGAGATAAATTGTAAATATCGCTTTAATATTTAGGTNCACCTCCTTGCGCCGTGCAACATAGCCTTAACTGTATCGGCGCAGCCTGGAGGATAAAGGAATGGCCTGGCTCATAGTCTTTCAAACATCGACTGTAAATGTCAAGGTCGGGTCTTTACACGGAGCGTGGTTTGTCAATCTCCCCACCAAGTAACGGATTGAACATAGGTATACATGCCGCGCGAGGATTGCGCCTCCTTGCGCCATGCAACATAGCCTTAACTAGATCGGCGCGACCTTGAGCATAAAGGAATGTCCTGACTCATAGTCTTTCAAACATCGACTGAAAATGTCAATGTCGGGTCTTTACACGGAGCGTGGTTTGTCAATCTCCGCACCAAGTAACGGATTGAACATAGGTATACATGCCGCGCGAAGATTGCGCCTCCTTGCGCCATGCAACATAGCCTTAACTGGATCGGCGCGACCTTGAGCATAAAGGAATGTCCTGGATCATAGTCTTTCGAACATCGTCGGTAAATGTTAAGATCAGGGCTTTAGACGGGGCGTGGATTGGCAATCTCCGCACCGAGTAACGCAGAGCCGGGCAAACTGGGCTCTTTTGACTCCCGAGTGCTCCTCAAGGTTAACCAAGTAGCTCCTCATTGATCCTGCGAGGGCAAACTCGGCTCTTTTGACTCCCGAGTGCTCCTCAAGGTTAACCAAGTAGCTCCTCATTGATCCTGCGAGTGCGAGTGAGATAATTCTTTCCTTTTCTTATCCGTTCCATTTCGTGGGTGAGTCCCCTCTTCCATAGCCACACCCAATAGTTTTGCGAACGTAGTAACGAAAATTTTTGTAGGTTAAGGGGCTTGATATGGGAGTGGAAGGGAGAAGAAAAAAACAAAACAAAATTATTCATTACTGCTTACTCTCTCGTACTCATTGAAGGGTATGGAGTGACTTAAACTAACCTCATGTAGCGGCTCCTGCGAAGTTAACGTTTGCCCGGCTCTGGAGTAACGGATTGAACATATGTATACATGCCGCGCGAGGATTGCCCCTCCTCGCGCCCTGCAACATAGCCTTAACTGAATCGGCGCAGTCTGGAGAGTGAAGGAACATCCTGGTACATTTTTTTCTGAGCATGGTCGATATGTGTTAAGATCGGGGCTTTACAGGGAGCGTGGATTGCCAATCTCTGCCCGAGAATTGATTGAGCATAGATACACACGTCCTTCTCGTTTAATAGAAAATCATTATGTTCCGTTTTCAACACGCCGCTAGTGTATATTACTTAGCAATATTGTGCAATTTACAAACTCATAAAGAGGAATCTTGTACCAAAATTGTTTTTTTTACCTAAAGCTAGTGCTAATATGGTGTGGTCCTACTGTAGATATACATATACAGATTCGTTGACACAGTTCATTTTCACGCTTACCACCAAACATGCCAATTAGTATTATGTACCTACTTATAAGAATTAGCGCGTAGGTACATGTATACATACATAGATAGCACATGTGCTTCAAACGCAGTTCATCTTGGGAGTTCAAAGCACGTGCACTAATCACGATAATTTGATTATGAGATAGATACTCCAGGTCTATTGAAGGAGGTACTAACATCGTCTTCGGTGTTATTTTGCAATCGTTGCATCATTTCAATTGCTTTTAAAGTGGATATAAGCAAATTAAGGATGACCGTTGACCTACAACTCAAGGCCGTTCGCGAATACTCCAAGTATTCAAGAAGTGCTTCTTTGATGACGATGATTCGGTTATTATATTAATAAAGAAGTCATAAATCCGCCTACCAATTCTGGTTTATTAATTTTTTAAATAAATTCGTTATAACAGAAAGCTTTGATCTCGAATCATATAACAGACGCTCACGTTATTTATTCGTTTTGATGATTGAATGTTTATTCTATATTAATTCGAAAGTTATTCAACATGGCCTTATACAGAAATAACAAGCAAACGAATAATTAAATTGCTTAAATGTTTTTAATAACCGATTTAGGTATGTACAAACAATTTTAAAGTTTATAGTCACTTGTAACACACGGTTGGCAATGAATTAGTAACTTTTATAATGTTTACTTATATGTATAAAATCTGAATCCTTGATTTGCTCTTAAAAAAAATATGGCAATGGTAAAATGACGTGAGCTATTAGAAGATTCCTCATTTCTTTTCCTTGTAAAATGTGGTTAGTTTTGCTAGATATTTTTTTTCTTCTTGTCGTAGCGTTAAGCGATATGTTTTTAGAACAACGGCAGCCAATTACTGAACTGAGGGCAATACTAAAAATCTGTAACTTCTCTCATAAGGATTTACTACTTATTCTGCATACATTATGTTGTTTAATTTTTTATAAAAGCATTGTTAACGAAAAGACACAAGCATAATTTGATGTAGCCTGTCAAATTTGACGGTCACTGTATCATCCTAAAAACGTTACAGTGGAAATCATTCGTCCATCTTGAAGGCACTGGTATTGATTAATTTATCGCACATCAGAATCATTAGATCGTCAATCCTAAGACCAGTTAGACACGCATATCCACTTTTTCCTATTCTGAGCTAATGTTCGCATTAGCCTAGCACTAGAATATCCCATTTGCTTAACTATTTGTGAACAGTAATGTAATCTAGGTCTACCTCTACTCCCCCTAACTCCTGTTTCTGTTTATAATCCTCCAACCTATCTCGCCTATTTCTTATTGACTTCCATATATCCTTAAATAATGTAAAGTATTCCAGACACATTTTATTCGAAAACTAGCAATTAATACTAATGTCAAACCGTGTTCTGAAAAAGGATCAATTTGTTAACGATCCTGTTAAATTTAAAATTCAACGTACTTTACTGTTAGTTAAAGTTAGGATTTTCATTGTAAAAGGCAGAAATTTATGTATATACCTAAGCAAAAAATTGTACTTGTACTTCTACACTGTTGAACCTGTTTCAAGAATCTCTGTACGTAAAATGACCTAAACCAGTAGCAATCTCAAGTTACTTTTAGCCAATTTTCAATTCTTTCAGTATCTCCTTTCAAGGATTAATAATATATTACTGTGACGTTTATTTCTACCATTAACTACTGTTAGAGTGCATGAGATAACCATAAATTCAATTTTTATGTCTGTTAATTTCATAGCCTTTTTTCTAATGTTGTTATTTGATTTTCATTAAACGTACCTACCGCTAATTTTGTGTTATTAAATTTAATTAATCAATAAAGTAATTCTTTAGAAATTTTGATTGCCTTTTTTTAAAATGAACACTACTATCATCATACCCGTATTACGTAAGCAAAACCATAGTTAAAATTCAACGTTCAATGTTACATTCCTGATGTTGTACAGTGTCAATCTATTCATATGTGTAAGAGTAAAATTGATTACATCTGTACCTATGCAGATTTGTAAAGTGTGTTAAGATAGATGTATGCACACGTCCTGATTATGTGATTATTATTTTCGTTGAATAGTATGTACGCGATTCATTGTCATTACGCCGTTATTAGGTACCCTTTTGAACAGAGGATTGCGAAATGTACGATTTTTTTTTTCATTAAAAAATATAAGTACTTCTGCCTACACGTACTTATTAGACATTACATTACGTTCGCGTTCCTCTGGTATTAAGGAAAAAAGGCTAAACGTTGTCATGAATAAACTTTAATGATGCAATTGTGATTATTTAACGACCAATTCGATATTTAAACACTTCTATTCATTTCAGTTTTTTTCTTGTTTCAGGTGAGTCCTTCAGAAATTCTTTTGATATTAAAAGTCCCGTCGATTTCCAGGTAGGTCATTCTGTGCTTAATTACAAATACAGTGGATTTCATTTGTTACGTCCTTGGTTATAGCGGCCATTTTGCTATAGCGACATTAAAATTAAGTGCCTTGAATTTAAAGCATACTTTAGCACTAAATTCATGCGGCTATAACGACTTCGGGTGTAGCACCGAGTTCGAATGTGGCGACTGTTTTTAATGGATCATTTGTAACAAATCCCTAGTAATCCCATGCAGATATACCAACCGAAGCTTTTTTATCTTTTGTTTACATCCACACAGATGATCAACAAATGTGGTAACCTTTACCGATTGTTTATAAATGCTAGCCAGATAACCGATTACATTAAAATGGTTCAGTTACAAAGTGATATTCTGAGTAGCAAGTGTGTAGTAAACTTTTGAAAATAAGTATGACTCCTAAAACCTAGATGCACATTTACTGTTATCAAATAAAGGCAAAAATCGATTCACAATTGAAAAATGGTGAAAAGTATTCATACGCGTCTGTATCTTTTTACCTTTGCCTGTAACGACTTCCGGATATAATGACGAAATTACAGTGGTCCTTCGTCGTCGTTACACCCGAATTCCACTGTAACTGTTGAACAAATTTTAAAAAATAGGCTTTTGCTGTCAAACGAACTCAAAAGTGATAAATTGGTGCAAGATTGCTTTTTGATATGTTTAATATAGTGACATAAAACAAATACATAAACGAAAATAGAGTGGTATAATCAGAGGTAGCTATGATCGGGTTATGTAGAACTGAAGAATAGTTAAAAAATTAGATATTTATGTGTTTTTGCTAATCACTAAAGTTGAAAACAGAAGCAAGTTATAAAGATTTGTAAAAATATATAAGTAAGAAGAAATAGTAGTAAAGCACAACAAACTTATTTAAATTAAAGCTTTTATATGAAACAAGGAAGATACAATAAAGTCAAATGTATTCTAAATTTCATCAAGAAACTCTTCTTCTCAAATTGATCATAAATCTACCTGAAAAATATATTTGCCTGATCTGACTTTTGCAAAAATTAGGACTTACATATACAATTAACAAGATATTACAACTTACCTATACATATACGATAGCTTTGATCTATCAAGCATACTCATTGGTATGTTGTTTTTTTGCGATATCATAATGTAATATATATTATTAATTAAGAACATCTCAAAGCAACTTGCTTTCGGTGAACTTAAAGAAATTACTCGCGAACGGCATTCATATTTCTTAATTTCGACGATACGGTCCAAGTTAATGTGAAGTGAAGGAAAATCTGGAAATATTTTCAAAGAGGATTTTATATTTCTGTTAATAAAAAATTGAAATTACAGTGGATGTCGTTTATAACAACGACAGTATGCCGTTATATATGAACACCATATAATATACAAAAACATGTACATTTTACTTATCACAGACGTTGTAGCACGTTATATCCGATTTCGTTATAAACGATAACTCTCAGGTTTAAGACTCGTACGTACCTATAAAAGGTATTATTTCTGTCCACTACTGAAATTTCTATGCATTTATCTACTGTAGGTATCATTTTTATGGTTTTACAGCATATAACATTGTGTTTATGTCTTACAAATTACGGTATATGTGTATGATAATATCAATCTACAGAGTTTATATTACAGGGAACAAATTTTACACGTAAATCATACCAATAAACTACTTCATCCGTCTTTACAGACATGTGTTATATAGATACCATATGGTTCTAACAGTTTCCTGAAATTGATGAATTGCATTAAATTGTCAAAAACACAGGTGAATGTTTTGCGTGTAATGTCTTTAAAATAAAATATTAATTCATTAACAAAAGAATTTTTCACTTTCTAAGCTGTTGACTTTTCATAATTTTTTTATTGGTTGCTGGTGAACTTTTATTTGTTTACCACTTTGGTGGCTTTACCTTCGGTTATAAAACGAAAACTATACGTAACATTTCTTTGTTTATAAAAATTATGTTAATTATAGCTTAATAGGTGAAGTGATAAACTATTCACAAAAGAAATTTAATGTTTTATTTAACTTAATTTCGTAAACCTATTAGTGTGATAATCAATTCACAAAAGGTTTCGACATATTTTGTTTGATATAGGAGAATAAGTAAGAAGGAATGGGTGAAATTTTTTTTCAACAAGGTATCTTGGATTAGGTTTGCCTATACAAATTTTTTTCTAGAAAATTATAAACTTCCACAAAGTGTATTTATCACCAGGCACTAATACTCAATAATGTTATACATTTTTTAGTTGCCTTTTTTGAAGTGTTCTTATTTTCCATCTTTTGGAGTATGACTGCTTTGTCCCACATAGATTAAATGAGTTGCTGTAATAAAATACTGCAAGTACACCCTTTTCGTTAGAAACTCAGTTTTTCTAGTCTTTTATTAACTTATGAGAAGATCGTCATGCAGATGTACAAATAAATTAAATAAAATGTGTTAAATTTGACATTTTCAAATACTTGTCTAAATTTTTAGATTTCTTTATTACCCACTTAAAAATTTGATTTATTGCTTAAGTTTTTATTTTTATCATCTCATCGGATCTATATCTATACCTCGGCCATTAGAAGACGTGATAAGAACTATTAATTGATTAATTCCTCTGCTAAGCAAAACGAAGGCAATGGCACTTTACATAATAACTTCCAATAAAAGAGTCGTTTATGTAATTGAAACTGAACAAAAGTTGCAGATTTGCATATCTTTGTTTGATATCCATGGGTGTACAGGCTAATCCTTTTACGGAGAGAGTAATGGCACACCCACCTGTAATAAATGGTTAATATAATTGTGGGTATTTTTTGAACGGGAAACATAAATCAATGCTTCAGATAGCAATCTTTATTAAATTAAAATGCTACATAGATAGGTGATTTTATAATTCCTAGTTAGTTAAGCGCTTTGTCTACCTGAAGTGGTAAATTATAAATAGATTTTATAAATAATCATCGTTTTTTATTATAGTTATTAATTTTCTTATATAANTTAAACATACTTAACGCACTTATTTGAAAACTGCTCATAAATTTTAATGAAAAATGAAGAAGTACCTGTTTATCTAGTAACCAAAATTTCATATAACTATTATTTTATCTTAGTAGGAGGAAGTAAATAGGCGAGATAGGTTGGTGGGACACTTTCTAAGGCTTGAAGGTCTAGTCAGAGACATATTAAAGGCAAAAATAGGAGTTAAGAGATAGATCTAGATTAGATTACTATTTGCAAATAGTTAAGGATGTGGGATGTTCTAGTTTTAGGGAAATGCGAAGATTAGCTCATGATAGGAAGGAGTGGAGGTGCGTGTCTAACCTGATTGACGGCCTTATGATAAGGAGGAAGTATTCTGTAGGAAAATGTCACTATATAATGCTAAGGGAAAGCTAGGGATTATCTTCCTGTAAATGATGCAAACCTCTATGTATATTAATAAATAATAATACAAATATGTAGATAGAATGTACATATTCTATTTGTACAAATTAATTACGGTAGATAGTTGAAAGACATATCTCGCTTCTTGAAACCATTAACCAGTGCAAAAAAAATCAAAGCAAAAAAAATAGCGTTCCGCTTAGCAATAATACGTTCTTGAACTGTAATTTGCGACAACTTATCTTTTATGTTCCCATAAATTACAAGTATACACGCATAACGTCATGATGCATACGTGTTTTGAAGAAAATCAGATCACTGATGACTGGTGGAGAAAATACCATCTGCCGGTTTTATAGTCGGTAGTGTTTTTTCGCACTCGTGCTGCTTTTACGCTTGGTTTTACGATAATTGGTTCATTACAAGATATCAAGTACGAGAAGTCATTGATACTAATAGCCGTGCACGCAAACGTTGTGAGTATGTAACCCTTGACAAAGAAAAACAACTTTTTTTAGAAGCTCATAAGTCGGTTATCTCAAAAAGTGCTTACCAATCCGGAAATTTTGGCGTGACTCCCAGATAACCCGCTTTCCTTAGTCTTTGTCTTAAAACAAATCCACAAATAAATCTCTTGACTTCTGGCGTTATCGATCGCTCCCTGCGGCATTCATTTATTGCAGAATATCTGTAACTACTATTCCATGATACAAATTAAAGATGGGTTGGATACCCAGTAAAATCGTTATCTGGTGTATTTCTGATGCAAATTTTTACGTAAATTTTATTAATATTCTTGGCAGCTTTAAGGATACATATAATAGGTAGTAAGAAACAAATGTTATCCAAAAAATGACTGATGTATTACCATTTAGGTGTCGACTTTCATGAATTATCAAAATACATGTAGGTAGTAACTTGATTTCGGTTTCTCTTCTTAAATAATTACAATAGTTATTTACATGAAAAATAAATTTAACGATTGCTTGTCAGTTATTTTTATAAATTCTTAAAGGTTTTCTTATTTTATGTTAATAATATTTCAAACGTTACCTACATTTTGTCCGGTAACTTGAGGTGACTTATTAATGTTCAAAGTCCTAATAGGTTGCTCATATTTATAATATCTGAACTGGTGCTAGGGAATAGTTTTTAGAAACTTGAAAGTGTATAAAGATGTCTCATAATATTTTCTTTTAAGTTTCTCTGTTATTAAAAAAACTAACTGTGACTTGTGTTGCATCGTAAACTAGTTTCACTTTTGGTGTTAAAAACTGGTGAGCACCTAGTGGAAGATGCCGTTCCTCTTAATTTAATTCCGGATACGATGTGCTCTATGTATCACACACGTGACGAATAAATTTCATTAACATTCATTCATTATTTACTTTTCTCGTTTACATTTATTAATGATTTCTTTAATTAAAATCCGAATTTGTTTGGATCATAGATGCATGCCTACATGTTTTCCGAATTTAAGCGTGCAGGTTTTCCTGAGAGAAAATGCACTACAAATTATTTTTTATACCTAATAACTTTTAAATATTTTTTTATTGGTCTGGTCTAGACTTCTAGTATGGAATTATCTTTTCGAATGGGTCATTTTTTTCAATGTGATTTCAATAAAAGTCGTTATTGACGGAAGAGTGGGTGTGATATGAAAATAAATAAAAGTAAAACAGAAGTATTAGTACCCAAAGGAAGAATATATAAGGAAAGTGTAAATATAAAAATAGGGAACTAACAATTATAAGAAGTCTGTGGTTTTTAGTATCTATCTAGGAAGTTAGATAATTCAGGATGGAAGGATAATGCACGGCTCTGTAGGGGTGCGAAACGTAGACGGTGGCCATAGTGTAAAAAGATCGAAATGTGATGTTACAGGCGAATTATGAGTATACCGCAGATAAAAATGTGGAAGTATTCATCATCATCATAAGGTCGTCAGTTCTAAGACTGGTTGAACACGTACCTCCACTCCTTCCTATCCTGAGCTAATCTTCGCATTTCCCTAACATTAGAACATCCCACAACTATTTGCGAAGAGTAATCTGATCTAGGTCTACCTCTACTCCTCTTAAATCCTGTTTGTGCATCTAATATGTCTCTGAACTAGATCTTCATGCCTGAGAAGGTGTCCTACCAATCTATCAACCAGTTTTAGGATTGACGATCCTATTACGATGATTTTTTACTTGATTTGGCCTAATTACGTAATACAAAAAATTTGTTATCACAACTCTAAATAGACATATGAAGGATTGGTACCCTATTTTTATAATTAAAAGGTTCTATTTGATATTAATTTGAGTTTCCAATACAAGTTTTAGTCACATTATTATTCCCCGCGAGCATAACCAATTTTAATTGGAAAACAAAAACTCTTTTAAAGCTTTTATTCTTTTACAACTTTTTCAGTTATTATTATTATTGTATGCTTATCAAGTAGTTTTCGTTTTGTTTATTTCTAGTGAAAGCATCGTCTTGAGAAATTATTGTTACTAATGCAACGGTTTTATTTAACATCCGATCTAACATCAGGGATTCAAGGAAATTTAATTATCAAAAGTTCAATTTAATTTTCTAGCTATTGTTGGTGATCTATCTGGATCGAGGAAGCGTTGGCAATCTGAGTATATGGTAATGGTGAAAGGTTTCTTTTATTGTTGTATTTTGTATTCTTGAAGCCACCATCTAAAACTGCTGTAATATAACGTATCTACCAACAAAAACCTTTTATTTTTATAAAATTACCTTTGCAATGACCATTTCGTATTCATGTTTGGCCTCTGACCTTCAAAAAATAATTGAAGAAGAAGCGTTTGCTTCTCGAGTTAGTAGAACACCTCTTACTTTGGTAGGTGCATTAACAACTTTCGGACAACCAACCCGAATAAAAAAAAAACACATTTGCTATTAAAAAGTTGGAATTCTTACATGGTATCCTGTAAATACACATCAGTTATAGTAATAAACATTGTGTAACGGATTTTGTGTCAGAAGAAGTCTTTTTTCTCTTGCAATATCCTTCATAATTAGGTAACATTTACATTAGATTTAACTAATCGCAAAGAAATTCGCAGGTCACCGTGGTTTGCTTTTGTCTATGGTGTACAGTTAAAATTACGAAACAATGGTGAATGTTTATTAACATATCGTATTAATAATGAGAATTAACACTTAATTAATCCTATTTGTGGTTTCAGAGTTTTGGTTATTTTTGTACACAATGAGAAATTCTTTTAATTTATGTAGAGGCATTTCAAAATGTATACGCGCCCGTACGGAGTTGTGCTATATGTAGTATAACATTCTGCGCTACTGATAGGTAGCAGCAGATACGAGCCCTTACATTGCTACAACATATGGTCCTTCGAGCCGGATTTTAATTCGTTTACATCATTTAAATTGCATTAACGAACAATTCACAAGTAACGAACATTGTTTACTATTATCAAATCAAAAATCGAATCCAAGTGCAGTGACAAATTAACAAATACGGCTATAGTGATCAGCGTTATCAACGGCTCACCAGCAGCGTTATCTACGGCTCACCAGCAGCGTTATCCACGGCTCACCAGCAGCGTTATCTACGGCTCACCAGCAGCGTTATCAACAGCTCACCAGCAGCGTTTTCCACGGCTCACCAGCAGCGTTATCCACGGCTCACCAGTAGCACAGTCAAGATCGGCAGGTAAGCTCGTTATATTCATATCGCCAACCCCTATTCTTATCATCTATCTTTCAAAATGACTGACGTCGCCACTCTTAAAAGCCTACATCATAAACGTGCAGCGATACATCGTGCGTTAAGTAGTTTCATAAAAATTATCAACAGCTGGGAAAACATCCCTGACTCTCGTGATCCTGACTATCTGCAAACGTCACTCGAAACATTAGAATTAAATTTTGCAAAATTTTATGACATACAAGATCAAATAGAAGAAATACAACCAGAAGAAATAGAAAAACGAGAAGAATATGAAACTTTTTACAACAAGGTTAAGGGCAAGGCTAGAAAATTCTTAAGAGAATTCAATACGACAAATTTACCAGCAAGAAATCCTATACAACCGGCACTTCCTCAAATTATTCAACAAAATAATGAACTAAGTGTCAAACTACCGACAGTAACGCTTCCGACCTTTAGTGGGGCTGTTGAAGAATGGCCNTCATCAAAGCCCCAACTCCATCCTTTCTCTTCTAACAAGACCCGCAATTTTATATTATTTGCATTTACCTAATTTATTGTATCGGATAAACGTTCAACTTAAATCAGTTAGTTATCTGCCAACAGGAAGATTCTCTTTTGTATATGACATTATTATTATGCACCCTTCACTGACCCCATAAAAATTCCTCGTTGGTTAAAACAGTCGTGTTGTTGACTTTCATTTTATTCTTTGTATATCGTCGAAGCATTTCTATCATAACGTGAAAGACTGTTGGCTCCATGTACTCATCGATTTTGGCCCTGAATGGAATTTAAATACACTGGTAAAATCGTATAATTGCCTGATGAATATGGAAAAGAGAGCTTTCCTCGGTTGCGTATGGTAAAACCCAAACATGAAGCCGGAACTGACACACGGGCTGAATTACGACATATCGCTTGTGTTAACATGATATCAATTCGAAATGGTTTTTTGTTATCATTTTACTTTATGTTTAGACAAAATTTTGTATACGTATAGCAGCATTTCTTAACCTGAAATATTGTTGCTGTTAAAGTTTAACGTTTCTGTTATATTTGGGGGAATTTTAGGACTTTTTCGTGATTTTTACTGATTAGTAGTAGTAGTACTTCAGAAAAAATAGTATTCAATACATTAATCTCATTTACGTCTACTTTCTTTTGTGTGATATCTTTTAAACACAAATTTCGGAAAATAAATAAAAACAGAAAAATGTTGAATAAGTACTTCATTAATCACGGAGAAAACTAAATTTTTATGACAAAGCAAAAATTACAATTTTCGATTGTAAATGACTTAATATGCCGTAGAAATAGTACAATTTATTAGGTAACTTGTAATAATCTCAATTTTGACATGCTTTTTTAAAATTTTTCAAGTTTCTTAATTAAATGTAAATTCAACTAAAATGCCTAGTAAATTTATTTCTGCTGGGATATTATCTTTACAAATTCGGGTCCAAATTGTAATTTTCGCTTACGAAGCAACGGGCTAGTGAGATAAATTGTAAATATCGCTTTAATATTTAGGTGAATTTTCCTTTTTCATTTTTTCCGTGTTGTAATTTAATACTAACAGATCTCTTAGTATATAACGGCAAGGTTTTCACATTTTTTTCTACCTTGTAAAGTAAGTAATTTAGTTGCTACTGGTTTTGTTGTTTTTTGTGAAATCCAAAAGTTTAGGTTACACCCTTGGCATCCCATCACCACTCTAACAGCTATATTTTCCTATAGGTGTATCATCTCCATCGCCAGTCCAAACACCTGTTGGACACGCACTTCCATTCTCTCCTATCATTAACTTATCTTTACATTTCTCTGGCCTTCTTTATTCCTATTTCTATTTCCAATTTGTCTCCAAATAACTCTATATCTTCCATCTTTTAGGTTGATTCTTGATTATTTTTAATAATTTAATATATAATTCGTTGAATCTTGTGGTTCTTATGGTTAAGATTTGTAAAAGTTTAAGTATGCATATATACATATTTTAAAATTTTATTGTGAATGGATCTACAGGGCATCGATATATTGTTGTAGGTAACGGTTTAAAAAATTAAAAATTTTATTTGTAAGGTCACTATTGCATATTCTCGTGGTAATGAATAGGCAATAATGAAATATTTCTTTTAATAGATATTCGCGAAATTGCGAGAACAGTTTCGTCATAATTTCTAAGTATTAATACAATTAAAATTATACAACTTCCGTTAACAAAAAATGTTTATTTAATCAGTGATGTGTACAAAACATAATTTGCATTTTCCCCTTAATATTTAAATACATAATTACATTACAAGTCTTTAGATATTTTATGTACATTGAGTGAGCCAAAATGCTTACCTGTTTCCTTTAATAAAGGATTATTAACTTTCGTTGTTGTAAAAGCTTCCCCTGTTTGCAACAGACTAATTATTTATTTATTGTTTGCACTTATTGAAGGAAACACTTGAAATCTCAGTGTCGTTTCTCAGGTAAACGAAGATGGAGTTGTGCAATTGCCTGTTTAAAAAATCAAGAAGCGATTGTCAAAAAATTTAACATTGAACAATATACGTATGTATGTATTTTGGAATTGGTTTTCTAAAGAATTAGATTATGATAAAGAACAGCTTCTATTTTTAGCAATCTCGGTTGTATAAAAACCTCAAAACAGACAACTTCTTAATTACATTCTAAAAATAGATCAGTAAGTTTTAAATTTGTGTTTCTTTTCGAAGAAAAACGTAACTGACATTAATTATTATAATTAACTTTATGGATTTTTCCGCGTTAATTTGATTTGTTTGCTATTCATCGTATCTAACATCGTACATATTTTTGTAACGAAAATCTAAATCAATTAAAAGGTAAAAAATATGTTCTAGAATTGCAAACNATACGTTATTAAAATCATTCAGTATAACTTAAAAAGTAAAATCTGGGTACATATTAAATTCTAAATGACTGCATTAAATTATTTTTGCTTTTAATTAACTAAAAATGTGCAGATGTTTAACAGAATTTAATTATACCATAAGTAATTAAAAAGTCAATAAACAAGTACGTGTCTCGTAGTAAGTTTTATTGGTTGCATACGTTGAGACCTTATCTTTCGAAATTTTAGTAGCTAAAAACTTGACTTGAACATTACATAACATTATGGGTATTTTAATTCTTACTGAGGTATTATACTTATCATTTTCAAAGCAGATCAAAAATTACAAAGAATAATATATTGTAAAATCTATTTCATTAGTACTTCAGACGTTTCGTATTATAAGTAACAAACATCATCATCAAACATTG
Source organism: Agrilus planipennis (assembly GCF_000699045.2). Taxonomy (NCBI): domain Eukaryota; kingdom Metazoa; phylum Arthropoda; class Insecta; order Coleoptera; family Buprestidae; genus Agrilus; species Agrilus planipennis. Next base: position 627,590 of record NW_020438919.1, on the reverse strand, counting down.
GCTGAATCTATAAAATCTGATAATACCTATTTACTTACCTATTCATAATGATTCCATTGTATCGATTTCCAGAGGAACCATATTTAATTTTAGAATTAAGGTAGCTTATCAAATTTCTGTTTTAACTGAGTCTGATCTACAGCTACCTCTTTTGTGTGATGACTTTCGGAATTCATGATAACAAGAAACGAGAAAAGCAATAAAATATTGTATTTCCTAAATCCGTTATATCTAAATATAAGATAGGTAGATACCTTTTTTTACTCTGAATTGCTTTTTATTTAACGAACAATAATAATTGACAACCGGACGATAACATTTTAATCGTAAGGAAAACGGATTAGCCGGCGCAACATGAGCCGTATTCAAAACATTAATTTACATAATATGACCATTTTTATCAAAAGTTTATTTACCTCTATCTACGGGAATATTTCTGATATCTTACGTAAACTGCAAAATAAACAACTTAGACAAACGGTACTGAAACGAAAATATTCGTTCTGAAAACATTAATGTGTGTAAAATTCAATTAATGGTTAGTATGTTATTAAATCTCAAACATCGCACTTCTCTAATACACAGTTGATTATCGTCGTTTGTTCGATGATTGCATAAGGTGTACTACGTTCACTTCGACACTTCGAATTTAATTATTATTGAACACGGTTCACAAGTATTCGTGCCGCTTTATGATATCACGAAATGCATGCATAAGGATGACATGAAGATGGTGCCGTGTTTGGTGTTAAGATCTGTGTTGTGCGTTTATGAGGAGAAGAAGTGGTTGACTGGATCAGGAACGCTCCGCCAACGGTCCATCTGATACAGATTCGTTCTGTGGCCCATCGTTTAGATAGTGAGAGGACATGACCCTATTTTTTTACCACCTAACTAACGCCTAATTGCAAACACATTCGCCTCGTTGTTAGAGGATGATCCCTAGTGGGGACGCGAAGATGAGCTATATAACGGTGCTCTGGTTTTGCAGACGTATCAATCACTTTTCGTTTCTTATCGAGTAACATACCGGTTACTCATTCGATTCCAACATGAGAGCTTTCGTGGTAAGTATTTATCAGTGAAAGTAACTTTTGCCTCTTCGGCGCCATTTGATACATAAATAGTCGCATAGTAACGGTAAATTTGTGTCATCGTTGATGTTGTTGTTGTTGTCGTGTTACAGCTCGCCGCCGTACTTGTCGCTTTCGTCCAAGGTCGTCCAGAAGCACCTGGTGGTTACAGCTACTCTGCACCATCATCTAGCTATGGTGCCCCTGGCGGCGCCGGTGGTCTAGGTCTTAGCGGTGGACATGGTGGTGGTCTTTCTGGCGGATTTGCCGGAGGACTCGGTGGAGGACACGGCGGAGGTCTTGGACTAAGCGGTCTTGGTGGTGGTGGTAGTTTCGGAGGAGGTCTCGGTGGAGGACTTGGAGGAGGGCTTGGAGGAGGTCTTGGACTTAGCTCTGGAGGAGGTTTCGGAGCTGGAGGACTTGGAGGTGGTGCCGGTTTCGGAGGAGGTGCTGGTGGATTAGCACTATCCGGAGGAGGTGGATTCGCCGGTGGTGATGCTGGCGGTGCTACCATAGTCCAAAAACACATTTACGTTCACGTACCTCCACCAGAACCCGAAGAAGCACCCGTTGGCCCAAGAGTTATCCCAGTTGGGCAATCCCAGAAACATTACAAAATCATCTTCATTAAAGCTCCAGCTCCCCCTGCACCCACCGCTCCCATCATACCCGTTCAACCTCAAAACGAAGAAAAAACCCTCGTCTACGTTTTGGTTAAGAAACCGGAAGAAGCTCCAGAAATCCACATTCCCACTCCAGCACCAACTCAACCGTCCAAACCTGAAGTTTACTTCATTCGTTACAAGACCGAGAAGGAAGGCGGTATTGGTATTGGAGGAGGTGCTGGAATCGGAGGTGGTGCAGGAATCGGAGGCGGCATTGGAGGAGGTGCAGGTGCCATTGATATCGGTGGTACAACTGGCGCTGGTGTTATCGCTAATTCTGCCCACGGTGCTGGTGGAGACTTGGGGCTTGGAGGCGGACACGCTGGTGGTATCGGCGGCAGTTCAGGACTCGGAGGTGGACACGCTGGTGGTCTCGGAGGCGGCTCAAGCGGTGCTGGAGTATCAAGTAGCTACGGACCCCCTGGCAAGAGTGGCCCATACTAAGAATTAGATAATAAGTTATAAAAATAGCAGTATCTAATTAATTAAAAGTTACCATAGTCTTTAAGGATACTACGGGTATGGGATTGACCCATAACATACTGACCTGTGAGATTGTGATAGTACGCATAATGTTCGTCATCATTGTACATATTTGCCATGTCGTGAGTTTTTTTAAGCCTAGTTACGTAATTATTTTATACAAGTGTGTTTTGCATTTAAATACGGTGACAAATAAATGTATTTATACAATTAATATTTTCTTTTTCTTTCATTTTTCCAATGTTAAACATGTTTTTTCTTCTGCTTTATAGGTAACTACTACTAATAATATGATAAAGATCGCAGTGACCGAAACGTCCCTTAACATTCAATACGCTTAATGAATAGTGAACAAATCATTAACAGTAAAGAAAATATATTAATATCTACTAAAAACTTTAATTAAAAATTTCGTTTTTTCTTTCTGTTGGTCGAAATCATATACCACCAAACAATTGATTTTCTAATAAGTACAAAAATTCTATTAAATTTAAAATAGAATGAACAACTTCGATCCTAAAAATAGTCTCATGAAAATCTAGCATTATTTAATAGTAGGTACCCGTGTACCCAATAGTGTCAGTAATAAATAAACGAATTAATAATTTATACTCTTTTGTTGTGTGCATTTTCTTTTAGCCATTAAAAGTTATTATTGTCGTATTAAATGTATCGGTTTCTTTTATGTTAGTTTAAATGTCTGTGTGTTAAAGGCTTGTACCCATAAAACTAAAATTGTTGGTTTTTAATTTCTCTTCTTTCCGTGAATTATAACAATGCCGACAAGAGAGACGTATGAATAGTGAAAACAAGTTTTTAATGTCAATGTGTTACGGGATCTACCACGCAAGTGTATATATAGGAGTTGTCTGCAATAACTTTCTCTGAAATAAAATAAATTTCGAATCGATTTTAGGCGACTGCCGGAAACCTAGAAACTCCGAGTCTCATTCTGCATGACATGCTTATAAAAAATACGTAATATATTGCCATTAAGCGATCATTTGAATAATTTTGTAAAGACCTGCACTTTAAATATGTTTACACGGGCATGTTTTTTTTTAAAATACACGCATAGGTACGCAGCCAAAATTTTAACGCAGAGGTTATGACCCGAATTTCACTTGTTTAAATGTTAAGCCAGCGTCTCGTTTCAAAGATGTCTTCTTAAGGCGGGGATTTGATTACATGACGATGAAGATGACTCCGGTATAAAAGAAGTCCTTTGGCCTTTTGTTGCCAGATACCTTTGGTACTCATTGTTATATAGTTCTAAACATGAAGACCCTTTTGTTGGTAAGTAAAATAACTTGAAATACTTCAAAAACTTTGTACGTTTGCAATGAGTAACAATAAATATTTGTTTTGTTTAAATAATTTAAATTACAGTTCGCAGTGGTGGCATTTGTGCAAGGTCGACCTCAGTACAGTTACAATCCACCCTCTGGAAATTATGGAGCTCCCTCAGGTGGAGGTGGGCGATTAGGATTTACAACGGGACTTAACACTCAAATTGGCAATAATATTGGATTAAGTGCTGGAGTGGGTCAGCTTGCTGGGGGTGGAATTGGAGCCAACGTCGGTTTATCTCAGAGTGGTAATTTAGGCATAAACGCTCATGGTTCGTTAACTGGCATTGGGGGTGGAAATTCTGGAGGATTAAGTGGTAGTTCTGGAGGATTAGGATTAGGTGGTAGTTCTGGAATATCAACAGGAGGCATCTCAGGGGGAATATCCGGTATCGGGGGTGGACTATCTGGATTAGGAGTCTTAGGAGGTAGTGGTGGTGGTGGTGGTATAATAGGAGGAGGTCAAACGCTTGTCCAAAAACATATTTACGTTCACGTCGCTCCCCCTGAACCGGAAGAACTAAGACCCTCTCCAGTCCTTGCAGCTGGTCCAGTTCAAAAACATTACAAAATTATTTTCATCAAAGCCCCAACTCCATCCATTTCACCTGCTTCTATCATTGCTTCGCAGCAACGATCTGAAGAGAAGACATTGGTTTACGTTTTAGTCAAAAAGCCCGAATCTGCGGAGGACATCGTTGTTCCAACAGCTGCACCTACACCACCGTCCAAACCGGAAGTTTACTTCATTCGTTACAAGGCCACGAAGCAGGCTGTCGGTGGTGGTGGTGGTGGTGTGGCTACCGGTGGTCTAGTGGGTAGTGCGGGTGGTATAGGTACGAATGTGGTTACCGGTGGTTCCGCTGCTGGTGCTCCAACTGGAAGTTTCAGCAGTTCAGGTACTTCAGGTCTTCCGGGAAGTTATGGTCCTCCAGGCCAAAGTGGACCTTATTAGATGAGGCGAAGAAGGATATTGTAAATATGTAAATTTTATAATATGTATACATTAATATAACGTGTTAGCTGCAAAAGCTAATATAGAAAAGGAACAGGACCCGTGAGAATAAAGGTAGCACTTGTTTTCGATAAGTTTTACAGTGACGATTGTACTGTTAGCAGTAGTTAAAAATGTAATGGATAGTTTGTGTATTTTATGCACTAATAAGTTTTTCTATTTCTACAGGGTTTGTATAATAAATAGTTTTAAAAATGTTTACTGCTTTTTCTTTATTTCATTTGCAGCACACTTCATTAACCAGGTACAAATTGAGCTGGGCACTATTTTACCTATTTTCTTGATTAGTTACCCATCAGTTTCAGTGTTTTTTATCTTCCATAATTGCTCTTGGTGAAAAACTAAAAAATATATACAATATGCAATTTATTTTCTAAAAGGGCCGTTTCAGATATCCTACAAGCATAATCAAAGAATAAAAAATTGTTTTTACGTCTTTGAAACAAAATTCTACATTGCGTTTACTTTTTAATGTTACTATTGTTAAGTTCATCATTAACCCTTGGAATTGCACGATAGCAGTACCGAAATCAATAAGTTATCAATAAAAATTAAAAGATTCTATTTCTTTTCGCCTAATGATCTTATCCACTTTTGACTATTACCAAATATGACAGTAGTTTTATTTTACCCAAAGTCAAAAACACCAGATAACTATCCAGCATTATTGCTGACAGATAAGATGAAGGTGCGTGTCCAACCAGCCTTAGGACTGACGACCTTGTGATGATGATGACATAGATTCTTCCGAAGTTTTTTAGACACAATAGCGTCACCCGGGTAGATATCTAATTTCCAATCCATTGACGGTGCTATACTGACTATAATGTAGATGGAACTTCGCTATCTATTTGGGATTCATGAGCTCTGAGAATGGCATGCTCAAAGACAATCGATACAAAAAAAACATTGGTAAGAAAATTATGGATTCATCCAGTGTGACTTTTAGTGTTTAAGAACATTGTAGGCTCGTTTCAACGGTTTCAACTCAACCCTTTCGTTAAAAATTCGCCAAGCAAGAATTAAAATTTCGTTGGCTTAGTGTTTTAACGATTTTTTGAACGGGACTTGATTTGAGACGTTACTGAGGTTGGTGTTTAATGGAGAGCTCGCCAGAAAGAACACATGAATCATTAATCGCAGTGGTTTTGCCGGGTACTCGGTTATCCCTAATCCCTATCTGGTGCATCTCTAGTTTAGACTAATTTACATGATATAAGGGTAGCTTTCATGTAGTAGTCTACAAAAAAAATGCGGTACATAAGTACCTATCTATACTTAAAATTTCAATGTGCTACTCTTTATTATTTTCTAATTTTCAACTGATAATTATGTGTTAACTGAAATATTTACTTATTAGCAATAATGACAGCTAGTGATGGAGTACCTACTAACCATAAAATTAATATTATTTGTAATTAAAGCGTTACTTTTATTATTCGCGAAATCATATATCTATTAATTTGTATCTTGTAAAGAAATTATCAGTTGAAGATTATGTATTCTATACAAATGTAAGAAGAGCAGTTTGTGTCGTTTACATAATGAGAATAAATTAAATTAAATTTTATGGCCATTAAGTTTTAAGGAAGTCACTCCTTTGGCACGTTAACCCAATAAACGTTACGTCATTTTACTGTAGAAAATATTTCCTTACAGTAGCTAAGCCACACACGTGGGTATGTATCATGCTGAAATAATTCGGTTTATTAACACGATCATGTCTAAAAGCTTGTACAAATTACAAAAATGATTAGAATACAAATTAACTACACCATGTTTTGATTTTTTTATTGTAATGACGAATTTTAACTGGCTGATTATACGTGATTTAGAGGAAAACAATTAGCAGTGTTGAATATTTTATTAGCAAGAGCTAGGATATAAGATATATAGTCTTGTTTTTGAAATGTTTTACTCCAATTTTATCAGAAAGAAGCTTTATCCTGTAATTTACTTTTGTATTACGTTGACATTTCAACACTTATTGCTATACATTCTTTATTATGGTAATTAATTATGAGCTTAAACTAAAATTATTTAAAAAAATTGGATCCCTTAATTTGTCACTTCCTAGTCTTAACAGTCCTAAAAAGTTTCTAAGTAGTGGAAGTAAATATTAGGTACCCTGTTGTAAAATAAATACGTTATTAAAATCATTCAGTATAACTTAAAAAGTAAAATCTGGGTACATATTAAATTCTAAATGACTGCATTAAATTATTTTTGCTTTTAATTAACTAAAAATGTGCAGATGTTTAACAGAATTTAATTATACCATAAGTAATTAAAAAGTCAATAAACAAGTACGTGTCTCGTAGTAAGTTTTATTGGTTGCATACGTTGAGACCTTATCTTTCGAAATTTTAGTAGCTAAAAACTTGACTTGAACATTACATAACATTATGGTAGGTCAACAGCTTTTATGAATGAAATGTTTGATGTGCAATATCTACTTATAAAAAAACCAGTGATTTCTCTGTTCTTTCATGGATGGCGTCCTGTGTATCTAGACATCCATATAAATAAAACTGAAGATTCTGTTTATAACATCGAAATAACTACTTTTAACTTTATTTTTATTTCAAAAAAATTTCGTTTCGAAACGAACCGATTTCGATGGGGCTTTACAAACTTGAAGAAGAGGTTTTCAGGAACGATTTTAGTCCCTGTTAAGACCATATTAACTCCACGTTATACTACGCGTGGATTGCCAATTCATGCTACGCATAACAGGTTCGGCGCGGCATGGAGCAAACAGACGCGTGCTATTGTCTTTTTTTTCTTTTCACAGCGCTCTACGCGTCGTACATGACCTTTACACAGCGCATTTCGGCATTGTCCGCTTTAAACCGCGCTGATCGCGTTACATGGAGCGTGGATCGATAATCCACGCGACGTATAATAGGGGCTTTACATGACGCGTGGACTGCCAATGCTCGTCGGCGCAGGCTAGAACAGGAAGACTCGTCCTTTGGCTCCTTTTCACGGAAGCGATAGGTGCGTGGAATAGCGATTAACGTTCCGTGAAACGGGGTCGGCGCGGCTTGGAGCGTAAAGGAACGTTTTGGGGCGTTCCACGCGCCGAGTAACATGATTATTTGTTTGTACGGGCTAATCTTCGAAACAGCTGAATCGATTTTGACGGGACTTTCGCAGGAGTGAAAGAGGAGGCTACTTTTTTTTTGTTATTTATCTGTCAGTCCGTATTTTTTTACGCGCTGGTTAAAAACTAATAGTTTAACTTAAAAAAACTGCCCCGATAATTTATTATCTACTTGCATTTTCAAACTTCTCTCACAGTATTTAACTTCTAGAAATGTCATGATTGAAAGAGGAGGTACATTTACGTATGTGTGTATAAATAATAAATACAAACTTGTTTACAGCTGGTCCAGTTCA